>NC_135507.1:123054816-123134816 GCF_052857255.1 Amblyomma americanum | reverse complement strand
CATTGATTACGAGAAAGCATTCGACTCAGTGGAAACCTCAGCACTCATACAGGCATTGCGTAATCAGGGCGTAGAAGATCCTTATGTCAAAATACTGGAAGTATATATAGCAACTGCACAGCTACCGTAGTCGTCCATAAAATCAGCAATAAAATTCCAATAAGGAAGGGCGTCAAGCAAGAAGACACGATCTCGCCAATGCTATTCATCGCCTGTTTACAGGGGGTATTCCGAGGCCGTAATTGGGAACAGTTGGGGATAAGGATTATTGGAGAATACCTAAATAATCTGCGATTCGCTGATGGCATTGCCTTGTCGAGTCACTCAGGAGGTTAACTGCAAATCATGATCAATGAGTTTGACAGGCAGTGCAGAACAGTTGGTCTAAAAATTAACATGCAGAAAATCAAAGTAATGTCCAACAGTATTACAAGGGAACAGCAGTTCACAATTAGCAGTGAGGTGCTGGAAGTGGTAAGGGAACGCGTCTACTTAGTGCAGGTAGTGACCGCTGATCCGTATCTATACAGGCAAATAACTAGAAGGATAAGGATGTGGTGCATCGCATATGGCAAGTTCTCTCAGATCATGAATGGCAGTTTACCAATATCACTCAAGAGGAAAGTATACAACAGCTGTATCTTACCGGTACTCACCTACGGGGCAGAAAATTGGAAGCTAACGAAAAGAGTTCAGCTTTAGTTAAGGACAACGCAGCGATCGAGCCATGGAAAGAAAAATGGTAGGTGTAACGTTAAGAGACCGGAAGCGGGCAGAGTGGGTGAGGGAACAAACGCGAGTGAATGACATCCTAGTCGAAATCAAGAAGAAATGGGCTTGGGCAGGGCATGTGATGCGAAGGCAAGATAACCGCTGCTCCTTAAGGTTAATGGAGTGGATTCCAAGAGAAGGCAAGCGTAGCAGGGGGCGGCAGCAGGTTAGACGGGCGGATGATATTAAGAAGTTTGCAAGCAAAGGGTGGATGCAGCTGGCAAAGGACAGGGTTAATTGGAGAGACATGGGAGCGGATCTACTTTGCCCTGCAGTGGGTGTAGTCAGGGTGAGGATTATTATTATGATAGTTTGATTTCAAGCGTTTACGTAAATGCTAAACAATTTTTTGCAATTGTGAAGTCGACTATAAACAACCGCTTCATTAGCAACCTCTGCGATTACCTCAGCGCAACGGGTGTTCACTCCTTCTTTTAACTTTCAATCCCGTGCATTCCTTGCCCCCCCCCCCCCCCTCTTCCTTTTTTTTCAACTTATGCCTCATGGCACACTTCTCGAATAAAAAAAAATTCTCTATGATTGTAAGGTACACATTGCATGCATTAAATTGCGTGCATTCATTGTGCACAGACTGATCCTTCTTTCTGTATTGCGTGAAAACTAAGCAGGAGTGATCGCTTATGTATTGCGTGAATGATGCACGAAATGATGTACTGAAAAGTTAGTTGCCACGTTTGAGATAAATTTACTTGACCCCTATGGTGCGTCGACGCGCATTATCTCTATTGTACGGAATGCTGTAACGTAGACATAGCGTATTTTGAGAAATATCTCTTTTTGACTGAAAGTAACGGGAAGGATATTGTATCGCGGTCTGATGGAAAACGGCGCGAAAATAAGAGAAGACACCGGGCAGGGAGCCCCAACCTCCGGTAACGGCGAACAAAACAAAAAAGCTTTTATTTGGGGTAAGTGGGTTATATAGGCTGCATTCCAATACTCCCAAGTAGACGGCTACTTAGACGTCTAGCCGGACAGCCGCCATCTTGGGACGCGTTCCATTTCTCGGCGAAGCAGTCTCATAAGACTGCTTCTCCGAAGTCCACATCGATGCAGGCTAACTTGCTGTCTAAAGATGGCGGAGCTGATGTACGCGGATGAGCGAGTCGTACTCTTGCGGGCGTCGGAGTGTACACGGACTATAGGAAAGGAAAATGTGAGTCATTTCATTATTATTTGGCACGCAAACTAGTGGCTAATTAATCTTCGTGCACGTGCGATTCCTAGCAGTGAATCACGCAGGAGAAAATCGTGCAGTTGAGAGCTTTGCTACAGCAGCGGACGCTGTAGGTCTGTTTACGTGATCCGGCATCTGACGATGCTGGATCTTAATTAGCACCTTGATTTTAGAGAATACTCGTCGCTGTCGTTGGTTTCCTCGACGGGCGTTAAGACGGCTGGCGTGACGGTTAACAAATGTGTTCTTCTGTTGCTGTATTAGTTGCATCAACTCTTTCGCGTGCGTTCTTTTTTATCTCTACACTCTCGGAACAAATACACCGGCATGTTGCGAATTGATTTTAGTCTTTGCAGGATTAAATATCGCTGCTGTATTTAGGTCTCTCGCTGTTTCCGAGTGCCACGTACGGCAGACAGCAGGTTTAATGTCACGTATGTGTTTTCCTGTTGCAGTGTATATTAGCTGTATCGCATTTCGCGCAAATTGATTACAGTCTTTCGTATTCTTTCTTATGTTTACAGGACCGTCTGGACGAGCACGTTCGAGGAGCATGTACAGTTTAGCATCAATAATAAAAGAATAATCTCATATCTCTTTAGCGTCGTCTTCGGGGAGCGGCCCCGTCTGCTACAAGTAGATTGACCGATAGGCACATCCACCAGTCCGGTTTACGCGCAAAGTCATTGCAGAAGAAATGTGTAAACTTGTTGAAAACACGTTTTTAATTATCGTTATTGCTCAGTTTGTGAAAAATAGTAGTACAACTGTTCATAAGCTTTAGTTACATTATTATGCCGCGAGGCGGCGTGAGCAGTAGACAAGTTCCAATACATGGACATGTAGACTGCTTCCTAGACGTCTTGTTAGACGTCTAGTGTATTGGAACGCAGCCGTAGACTGCTTCCTAGACGTCACACTAGACGTCTTGTTAGACGTCTAGAGTATTGGAACGCAGCCATACCCTCGGCTAGGGGGCGCACAATGTTGTTTGCACAGAAATGAGTTCAACAGGTTGCCAACACGCAACATGGAAACGGTACACCTGAGAACGCCACAGACATGTGTCAATAATGCCATGGAAAATGTTTTCTTTTCTTCATACATTGGCCGGCTGGGAGGTATACGAAGTTTCACCCCTCTGCTTCCACGAGGGCATCTCTCTCTTTCTTATTTCACTCACCTTTCTCCCTTCCCTTCAGGAAAAAAAAAACCTAATGAGCATGGACGCCTCACTTCAGGTGTAGTTTGCAAGGTGTTGTGCGCGGGTGCTTTTTTCTTTCTTTATTACGGACATAACACGCGTGCAACCAGCACATATATTATTATTTAAATAGATTATTTCTGTATATTACCTCTCGTCCTATCCTCTCTTCCTGTCCCCTCACCTCTTTCATTTAATTTCTCACTTCTGCCTGCTATGCTTTATTTCCGCTGCCGCAGCTCAGGTGCTAGTATCGGTGGCAGATGCCGGGGCTAGCAGAAATCTATTCATTCCTTTTTTATTATTATTTTAATAAACCACTTACTACTAGTAGTAGTAATACTTCATGAGCACTAGCCACGTGGCCGCTTGAAGTCAGACTCTCTCCTGAATTTTTTTTTCTCCTTGGCAAGCACCCTGAGGCTTGTTCACTTTGTGTCTTCAAGAAACACATCTGTCGGCCTTCTCTCTACCATGTACATCGTATCGACAGCAAATGCACGTCTGATAAATTTGCTGCCGCTGTTAGTAGTTATTTATGAATAAAAATATTGAAGAAAAATATGTTGGTGCCCCAGCATCTGCCATCGAAACCTGAAACACGTGTGCTGCGGCTAGCGTGAATAAAACGACAGGGAGAGGGAAAGAAAGGGGGGGGGGGCGATAATAAGAAAGCATAGGGTTAGGGCGGAGTTTTTTTTTAGAAAAGACTGCGCAAAACAGACAACACAGGAAGAAGACAGACGAAACATGCGCAACTTGCAACTGCTTATTCAATTAGGAATTGCAAGTATATATATATATATATATATATATATATATATATATATATATATATATATATATATATATATATATATATATATATATATATATATATATATATATATATAATAGCTTAACGGGGGTCTCGGTTCTGGCAGTCTTGATGCCATAGGTAGCATAAGAGGGCTCTCGCACAGTTTCCGCCCTCGCCGTTAGATGACGTTCTACTTCACACTTGCGGTATTACAGGACGTGCTACGTCCACCGCTATGGACGAGGGTGGCGCTGGTGAACACTCTCAAAGTTCGCTTACACGCAAAACATAAACACCCTCGAAAGCAGCAGATTGGACAGCCGTCGCCGTAGCTCAGTTGGTAAGAGCACCGGATGCGATATTCGGAGGTCGTGGGTTCGGATCCCACCGGCGGCATGGTTGTTTTTTCTGCTGCTTAATAAGTAATTTTCTTTAAAAAAACTAATTGATTGGCACTAGATATTAAAAAAAAGAAACATTCCCCTATGCACCTTGTCATATATATATATATATATATATATATATATATATATATATATATATATATATATATATATACACTGTGGGGTTTGAATGGGGAGATAAGTACGTTCTCCCCACTCAATCGCGGCTGACACGGTTCAAAGCCGCCCGGACCCCACCCCGTGATCGCGTACGCTACCGAGCGCACGCCAACCACGGCGGGCCTTGCTCTGAGGGAACAAAGGAACGACACATTGGCTGACACAAACAGGCATTTATTGCTACAGAAACAATAACGCCAGCTAGCAACAAGGTACGCTAATGAATCGAGGTCGTCCGACTCACCAGCAAGGTTCCGAGCGAATGTTCGCCCGCGCCAGGGCAAGGGATATAAACTCCGCAGGCCGGACGGGACGAGTACGGGAGCCTGTCTCCCCGTCGCTTCTTCGCCCCGCCGGCGAAGAGCGGAGCCGTGAGCGACGCGTCCGCTTGCGCCGACGATCCCCGCCCAAGCCCCCATGCCCCTCTCCCGCGCGCGGGCTTTGGCAGTCTCCGCGCAGCGATGCTGGCGCCCTCTCTTGCCAGTTAAGGTAACTCACAAGGGAATGCGCTCAGCCTCGAGGTGAGACCGCCGCTGCACGGTGCCTCGCGGGAAAGCAATCTCAGGTGGCTGCATATATATATATATATATATATATATATATATATATATATATATATATATATATATATGGAGAGTGGAACGAGGGCAGGAGAGTGGAACGAGGGCAGCAGAAAATGGAGGAATGTCTGTGTCACTGGCGACGAGGAGTTTTTGCAGGCCGGGTAGGGACGTCACACAAGACGGTATCACAAAGAGGTAAAAAGGAAACTTCCGCGCGGGCGCAGTCAATAACGGCATGATGAGTGGAAAGGAAATCGTAGCCCAGGATGATGTCGTGTGAGCAGCGAGACAGTACAATAAACTCGATGGTGTATAAGACGTCTTCGATGAGAACACGGGCCGTGCACGCCGCTGAGGGATGAATGCGCTGTGATGAGGCGGTGCGAAGCGAAAAGTCGGAAAGTGCGGTGGTCACCTTACGAAGACGACGGCAAAGAGCTTCACTGATGACTGATACGGCAGCGCCCGTGTCGACTAGAGCGAGTACTGCGACGCCGTCGACAAACACTTGAATTACGTTAGTGGGAGAACACCGAGGACTTGAAGAGTTCGAACCAAGCGCAGTTCTTGCCCCGGGAACTGCGACTGTTAGTTTCCCTCAACGGTGCCGGTAGAACGTCGGAGTGGGGACGGGGAACGGCGACGAGGGGAAGGTGATCGGCGAGCTGTGTACGTTTGATTGTCACGAGATACAAATTCGGAACTGGGCGGATTTCTCGGAGAGGGCTGGTCTGTATTGTAGGAGTAGTTCCATAGTTCAGGTCGAGAAGGTGGAAGGCGTTGGCGGCAAAGGCGTGCGACATGGCCCGGCAGCCCCGACCTTTCCGCCTGGACTCCAGCCTGCGATAAAGCCTTTGACACTTTACGCCGCCTTTTGGTTTCGCCGCCCATTCTACGCCACTTTGATCCGGCTGCGCCTACGGAGATCCACACTGATGCCAGTGTAGTGTGGTAATCTTCATCGATATAACCACTGACATGCGGCTTCTTAGTTCCAGGGTGGACGGGAACGTACCCCGCACCTCCACCAATTGTGGGGGTGTGTTTATTCGGTGAACCCAGATGATTCCAGCCGCTCAGGGGAGACTCGCAGCGAAGCGTCAGGCGTGGCGAAAGAGCAAGGCAGCGAACAACTTCTTCGTCCTTGAGAGCGGCAGCACGCGACGCATGTCGGTGGTTATATCGATGAAGATTACCACACTACAATATATATATATATATATATATATATATATATATATATATATATATATATATATATATATATATATATATGCAAATAGGCAAGAGCAGAGAGGAGAACCCAGACATGCCCACAAATAGAAACGATAAGATAACAATTGCCTGGAGAAAAAACGTGTCTTAGCACATATCTATAAAGACATTTTCTTTTTTGTAAATTGTAAACGAGGATGTGCTTACACAATCGCTTCCGCCTTTGTTGATGTGGAACGTCTCTATAAGTTCACGGGCTGTGGGATCTTTGCCCCTGATTAGGATTTTGTTTTCTAATAAACAATAAGCTCATAGGTAAAATTTAAACAGTTCTCTTGCAGCTTAGAACTACCCAAAACCAGGCTTCCCGAAGTCTAGAAGTTGCAGTTTTTGGAGATTAGCATAACCCTCATGCAATGGCGATAGCGCTTGCTGGATGTATTGCCCACGTGCACGGAACGAACTGTTGCCATTTGATTCAGCCCACTCTAAAGCAGTTAAAACGCGCCATCGCTGTAATGTGCCTTCAAGCTTGCATGAAAAAATCTTGCTGCCACAAAGCGCAGGCACTTAGGCTGCAACAAACTTACTTTGCTGATAAGCTCAGTTAATTGGTGAAGCGTTACTGAAAAAGGTGAAAAAAGAAAGGTGCGATAACTGTGCAAAAAAAAAAACGATGTTTCCAAACAGAAAAGTAAACCTGTGATAATTCCTTATATTCAGAAGGTGGCACACAATCTGAAACATATGTTGCGGCAAAGTTTAAAGTTCCTGTAGTTTTTTTTTTCCCGCCCCTACGAACCTGCCCTCCTAGTGTTGCAAAACAGATCCTAACAAACCGAAAAAAGTAGAATGCTAGGTAAAACATGCCACGCCGTTCGTAAAATGTGCAATGGGCGTAGTATATCAGACCCGCTGGCGGGTGTGAAATCTCACATTGGACGATTAAACGGGCCGATGTATTAATGATCGCCTTGCTGACCATAACCACGCGTTAAAGAACGCGCGGGTACTCTCTGACCACATCATCTGTAAAGCTTGCGAAGAGAAATAAGAGAGAAAATATCAGGCGAAGCTGAAGGAAACGAAAATCAAAAGCAGGGGCAAGGGTACCACAGCCTGTGAACTTATAGTGGCGTTCTACATACACAAAGGCGGAAGCGATTGTGTAAGCACGCACACCCTCGCTTACAATTTGCAAAAAAGAAAGTGTCTTTTTAGATATGTGCTGAGACACGCTTTTTTTCTATAGCAAATTGATATCTTTTTGTTTCTATTCGTGTGCATGTGTGGATCCTCCTCTCTGCTCTTGCCTAATTCACTCGGTTCCTAAGTGAATAAGCAGTTGCAAGTTGCGCATGTTTCGTCTGTCTTCCTCCTGCGTTGTCTGTTTTGAGCATAGCCTTTTTTGAAAACCACGCATTAACTAGCCCCCCAGAGTGTATTGGTAGGGCGGCAATGTACACCGTACTCCTCAGATAATCATGCATGAAGTGAACTGAAACCGAAACTTCACACAGTGGCTTGTGGCTTGCGGAAATAAGTTGTATTGCTGGAGCCGGAGTGCAATCCAAATCCGGATGGGGCTCAACGGCGAGCTGCAAAGCGCACAACGCGCTGAATTTGTGGTCTTGTCTCGAAGTAAATTTCATTTCGCCAAAGAGGGCAGCTTTGGTCCACAGTGCCTACGCGATCATGCACATCTTGTACCCCTTCGCGCAAGCAGATTAGCTGGTGCCAACAAGCGTTCCGGGCGCCGCGCGGGGCATGTCAAGCGCGATGCATTCACACGGCGACAAGGGCGGCGGCACAGCGCCGGACTCGACGATGGCCGTGCTCGGCGACTTGCGTCTCTTCCTGGCGGGCACCTCGGGTTACGATAGCAAAGTACGGGGCCCGGATGCCGCCAAGGCGGCCATCCGGCTCTTGAAGACGCTGCCCGTGGCCCGGGAAGCCGTGCTCGAGTACATGCACAACCTGTTCGACGACGCCGTGAACCGGCACATCATGCGGCTCGACTCCGAGGAGACCGGCGTGCCCGTCGAGGTCGAGGACGAGATGGCCGTCGAGGAGGTGCAGCAGGTGCTGTCGGGCTTCATCGAGAGCAACCTGGGCGCCTGGGCGCCCATCATCTCGAGCTGGTCGCTCGAGCTGCTGGGCCACCTGACGCGCAAGTACGCGGACCGGCGCATCGTGCACTGCTCGTCGAGCCTGCCCGAAGTGCTGCAGATGTGGATGGCGTGTCCGGCGACGCGCACGCTCATCGACCTGACCACGCAGTGCCTTTCGACGCTGATCGACACGAGCCCGGACAGGTGCATCGACACGCTGCTCGAGACGTCGGTGCAGCATTCGCCCCACTTCGACTGGGTGGTGGCGCACATCGGCTCGTGCTTCCCGCACACGGTGATCACGCGGGTGCTCGCCTGCGGACTCAAGGACTTCGTCAGCCACGAGGATGAGCCCGAGGCCGTGCTGCGGCTCGAGAAGAAGGTGCCCAAGCTGGCCTCGGTCGTCGGCATCTTGGGCCACCTGGCGGGGCCACACGCGGCCGACATCCGGCGCGCGCTCGTGGCCCTCATGCAGGAGAGCTTCGCGGCGAGCCCGACGCGCGAGCAGCTGGCCACCATCCCGTTCCTGTTGCAGCTGGCCTCCATGTCCGAGCACCTGCTCACCGCCGTCGTGTCCGAGTTCACCAGAGTCCGTGAGTCCGCACCAAGTGGTGGTGCTCAGGAAATCACCGCTGCGCACAAACGCCAACAGGCAGAAACTAGAACGGCATCGTGCTGTTAGCTGGCGCTTTGTTTCAGTTTCAAAACACCAATAGTCACACCAGCAAGCAGCAGGGCAACATACTCCATTTTGCCCTTTCGTGACTCTAGTTAAAGGGACACTGAGGAGAAATTGAAGCTGGACAAAAGCACCACTCTTTCTGAAAACAAAGCTCTTGTAAGGTAGAAAAGAGCAAGAACTAAAATACAGGTATAGCCGTAACAGGCCAATTTTGTAACTACAAGTGTGATGATGAAATAGAATAGAAAAGACACCACAGATCTCCCAGGCTGAGAAACGTGCATGACGGTTACGGGTTTCATAGCTATTGATGTATATAAGTTTTGTTGTGAAACCACCAGGACACTTTTATCGCACGAAAAAGACGGAAAAAAGTCAACCTGAATATTTGAAGTGAAAGAAAACCTCCAATTGGAAGTGCAGCAAGCGGCCAGCATAGTTTCGACATGTTTTGGTGTGCTTCGCCGCTATGCGTTCTGCATGCCTGCATGATTTTGTTATGCGCCTCAATTTACAAGGGCGGACCAGCAAAGGACCTTGAAGTGCCTCTGTCAGCGCCTCCACGCTAGCAAATGCACCTTTTGGGGTGTTCGCTTCGTCAACATAGCAAGACGCTGGGCTGCATAACCAGCCCTACGAGGACTATTATTACAGAATTTAAATATGCCCGCATGTACCATTCACTGCACATCAGTCGTGATGGTGGCTCAGCGGTGACAGTGACGCTTCTGACTCCTCGGCGCTAGGACTTTCTTGCCAGACCCACCGCCTCAGCCCTCAAACGTATCACACGCTGTGTGGGGTTGAGGTCGCTGAATGCAGGCTCCAGTTCTTAACTGCGACAGCTTCGTTGTCAAAACTGGGATCCATTGTAATGTTGGTGCAAACATAAACGAAATGACGACGGCTGATAAAGGCCTTCAATGTCCGTCCGGCAGTAGTTTTCATTTCGGCAGCTGCTAGGCAGGAGCGCAGCACTCGCTGCTAGCAATCACGGAATTCTCATTTCTATTCCCACCGCTTTTATGTCACTCTTGTCCTCTTTCGTCATCAGAGAGTCCCAAGTTTGAATCGTGACGGCGGGAAAAAGTTTTTCGACTTCGAATCCAAATCTCTTAGCAATAAATGCACCTTTCTCTGCTGGACAAGCGACAACAGAGCCACAAAATGCCGAACTATTGGCATTGATAGCATTGTCCCCAGTGTCCTTTTATGGGTCATTGCAGAATTTGACAGGTCCACACGCCAACACTGACTCTAATGTCACAAATCAGGTTACCGGCTATCCCAATGTCACTGCGCAGTCTTCAAAAACCTGCATCTGTTGCATAATGAGAACCCTAATGCCAAGTTTTCCAAGCCTCCTCCCACTTTTCAAAGACAAAATCACTTTGCTTGAGTGGCTACACTTGCGGAATGGACAACTGGTCTTCTGACACACAGAGTAAATTTGTGATTGCATTTGGCAAAGGCTGCATTAGCCTTCTTGTGGAAAATGCTACATGGAAGCCACCACTGCTATTATTTCTTCAAGCGCCATTGCCAGCTAAGCACACCAACTCCACTCCTGTGTTGAATAAAGGGGCCCTGCATCATGTTTTAATGTATCGTCAGTAATTCCTTATTTAATATTATCTAGAAAAATTTTGGAAGAGCATGAGAATTTAGACAACCCAAACCAAAGTATTTACTTTACAACATCTTGGAGATATAAGTACAGGGCAGACTTTTTGGTTTAAACTAAAAAAAAAAAGTGATAGAATATGTCAAATCTATTTCCAAATTTGATTTCACCTGTAAAAGGGTCAGTGTGCTAGCTGGGTATCTAGAAAATTAAAAAAGTAAGCCTGTGGCCTGGTGAGACTCCGGTACCATTGGATTAACGCTGTTGTGCATTTTGAGGCATTCTTGCGTTCTTGCATGCCTCTGCAGTACAGGATGCACCACACCTTCGATTACCGTCTGCTATTGAAGCTCTGTTAATTCTGCCTCTTGAGTGCCTGGTATTTTAACCCCTTAATGACCCATTAAGTTGGGATACGGGTTTTAAAGTTTTTCTTCTTGTAAGTGTATTTTTTTATGTACATTCTGAATATGCAATTAGAGTTCGAATAGCACAATTAGAATTTGAGTCATAAACAGTTTTGTGATTTTAATTGGGCTGTTCGTTGCAGGCGATTAGACAAAAAACATATGTAGATTATTCGAAATATTTACAGAATTGAATCAGCCAAGATGCACTTTCTGTGGTCATACTGTTTTCACTCTTGCCTCAGTGCAAAATACGAACATTAGTAAAAAAAGATCTATGAACAGAACACACAAAACTGGTTGGCTGGTAATTTAGGAAAGCACTTAGTTAAATTTAATGCATAATCTGAAAGCCAGAAAAAATAGCATCACTGCAGAGCTCTCCTTTTCCTGAATAAATTTATATCAAGGTCATTTCACTCGCCTCAGGCAAACCAGATAGAAATGCCATGAGGCAGAGACTGCATTTGTGAAATCACAAATGGAGATAAAGTGGCTTGAAATCTCTGTGCTCTTATTGAGTCGTGCGAACATCCCTGTAGCTTTGGCTACGCTGATGTGATGCCATCTTAAGAGATGTCAAAAAAAGGAATGCAAAACGTGCTTACAATGGTAGCAAAATGGCGCCGATTGGAGAGCGGTTTTGGAAGTCCGAGTGCTTTAAGCGGAACACAAATTTTGACGCTCACGCTTTGTTTCTAAGCCATGCGATTCTCTAAATATTCTTTTTTTTGTACTTTGGGATTGCTTTGAGCACGGATATTTTACAGAAATATGGTTCGAAGTATATTTAATGCAAAAAACTGTTTTTTCTAAGGATCCACCTTTTCGCAATTTTTTTTCGATCTCAAGTCAGGCAGGCATTCCCCCTTAAAGAAAGGGTGGAGGGAGAGGTGTACTAAAGTGGCTAATTTTTTTTTTGTGGAATGTGGAATGCTTCAATAACATGTTTAAAAGACAAAAACATCTGTGGAAACATTTTATGGCAGAGAATAATGTGTCTCATTAGAACCTCCTTTGTCTTCAGACTCATTGTTGTTTAGTCTCTCCATATCTTCTTCCTTTCAAGAATAAAACTTGAAGTTGACATCGTTATCACTGGCGCTATGATCATCCTGAAGGAACACCTTTCCACACTATAATGCTGCACGGATGATGCTATGTTTGCTTGAAAGTGCGGGAAAATCTGATGGTAACAGGGTAAGCCTCAACACACAAGGAATGCCTCTACCATTTAGTGTGAAAACTCTCACTGTATAAAAGTGCTGGTGCTGTCATCCATGTTTTAAATGAAAAACATTATTTGATGTGCACAACTTGCCCAAACCCAGTTAAAAACCAGTGAAACACCCATGGCAGGTGAGCGTGTCATAAGGAAAAAGTGGCGATCGCTCATGACCCCTTAAGGTATTAAATGGGTTCCGCCACTGCATGTTAGGACAGTGACACAAAACCATGCAGAACTTTCCCGGAAAAGTGTCATGTTCTGGCTGCTACAATGATTGTCACGGATCTTCCCGGAGAACACTCAGACCGAAAGAATGGACTAGGCGATAAATGTACCCACATAGACGCACATTTAATACACCCTACGTGACACAAACACTAGCACATGAAACTAACTAACAAAACTAACACAAAACACAAAAGCTATCAATACACACGACCCGGGAACACTGCTACTAGCGTCTACTACTGGCGTCCTACTGTTAGCTGTCGGCATTCGTGCTCACGGTTGATTCGGTGCAGATGCGGCGTTGCATAGGTCCAGTAGCCAGCATCCAGGTGGCGTTCGACATGCTCGGGCGGGCGTTGTTGGCTGCGTCATACAAGCTCCCGGTCCAAGCGCCCGTGGAGGTGATGCCGGTGATGTTGGCGTTGTGGGCACCACCCGGATGGGTGGCAACTGCACTGAAGACATCCCTGGCCGTAGCAGGTGGTAGTGTCCTCTGTTGACTCCCCGGCACGGGCTCACAAATGACAGGAAGTCCACTGTGCGAAGCCGTAGAACTCCAGCTCACCGGAGCAGTAGCTGGCGTTGCCCTCTTCCAACCGAAGCGTTCCTGATCTGCCGGCGCCTCCCCCCCCCCCCCCCCCTCCCCCCATGCCTCGCTTTCCCTGGCGCTTTTATAGCCTTGGCGTTAGTCCAAGTAATCCTTGTCGTCGTCCTCTTCTTCGTCTCTTCTCCACCAGTCACCTCTTTTCACCTCACTGAATACTTCTTGTTCATCTTCTTTATTCTTTGGTTATTCCACGTCATCCTTATATCGCCATCCTTGTCGTCTTCTTCAAACCTCTTTCATTCATACTTTTATTTCAGACTCCTTATTATATACGACAATGATTCAGCGGCAGTTTTATTGGTGCCAGCAGCATACAGACATTGTGGTGACCCACTTATTCACTCAACTTAGCCCAACGATAACATTTTTGTCCGACAGCTCCATCATTTAAATTCGGAAATCTTCTTGTTCTTTTAATGGCAACATCATTTCCCTTTACAATCACAGCTCTTAGTATGGCCACTTGTGCATTAATTACTGCTAAATTGACTGCCCATGCTGACAAAAAGACATACATAAACTTAATGCGACTTTACTGCACAGGAATACCTCAGTATATTATTGAAAATAAAACGATATTCACTAGTAGAAAATAATATTCACTGGAAAAAAAATAAAACTGAAACTGTGTTCTGAAATAAACTTTAGTTCACCATACTTGAAAAAAAGTTACTGGGGGAACTTAATGAACCTACGTGCAAGTAATGCAAAACAATTGCAGTTCTATTCCAGTCCTATTTCAATCCTCTTCAAATTCTCTTTTAATTATCTCCTATTCTTTTGTAGTTGGTGCAGTTGTATATACTAGCACTGACTATTGCTGGTTAACATTTCTTATTTTCCCACCTTTCATGACATAACTGTTTTGACAGTCGCGTGTTCTGCAACGCCTTTTTTTGGCGATGCCAGGTATTCGTGTCGATAAGCCACCTAATGCTTTTGCATTAATGAAAACTGAGAACTCCAGCGCCTAGATATAAGGAATATTTGAAGTTGTTTGCCCTAGACTTGCATTTGGGATAGAGGTCTGCTTGCCCTGCAGCAGTACTAGTTACCAACCCAGTATTGGGAAAACTTTAGGAGACACTTAATTGCATTACGTGTTGAGAGTGCGATGGCATTGAAGTCCGCCCGGTCTGCTTCTCCTCCTCCGTCATTGCTACTCGGCGCATACACTGAGCCCGTGCAGCTGCCCATGCTCCATCTTCAGTGACATACTTGCGTGGTCGCCCTTCGCTTGCCCATTATGGTCGACATGCGGCGTTGATTCTGGCCCCATTTCAAGCTGCAACGCTTTGCAGTCTAGACATGTCTGCACACAACCAGGTGCACCTGCCAACTGACACCGAGCCTGCCACCGTGCTTGGCCATGTCACATGGTCTCATGATGTCACATACCCCTCAAACCAATCAGCATTCGGCCATGTCATATGGCCCGGTGGTGTCATCACTGTCTCAGCTAATCAGCGAATTTTATGGACCAACCACATTGTTTGTTTCATGATGAGGCTTGTAATGCTGTTGCATTAATAACAGCCACAAGGTGGCCAGGATGGAGGCTCATCATGGCACCATCCTGTGCCATGATGTCTCCTGTGCCTTCTGAGAACGCAGCTCTTGAAGCAAACATGGGAGTGACAGGTTGCAGGTTAAGACATATCGCAGACACCTTGCGATAGTGCATTGACGTCATATTGGCCTGAAGGAACACAGCCATAATGAAGGAGTCTGTGATTCTAAGTATCTACGAGAACTTTTGACCATTTCCTTGACAGGTGTCTCAAGGAGCCTTTCAAGCACACAGAACTTTTTGTTGAGACAACTTCTTCAGATCAATTCTCTTTTCTAATGCTTAGCTGAGCACATTATGTCATCCTGTCAGTTTTAAAAAGTGAGCCCTTTGTGGTGGCATTATAATCCTTCCAATTCCAGGTAGAAATATGAAATCATTCCAATCGATTGCCTCTAAATGTTTAATTGGCTATATAATAATCATTAACAGAGAATACCTAAATAACTGCAATTTTCTGGTGACATTGCCTTGCTGAATCACTCAGGAGATGAACTGCAAACCATGATCAGTGAGTTAGACAGGCGAGCAGAATGGCGGGTCTAAAAATGAACATGCAGAAAACCACAGTAATGTTCAACAGTAATGTTTAGCAAGGGAACAGCAGTTCACAATTGGAGCGAGGTGCTGGAAGTGGTAAAGAAATACTTAGGGCAGGTGGTCACTGCAGATCTGGAGCATGAGAGGGAAATAACTAGAATAAGAAGGAGGTGGAGTGCATATAGCAGATTCTCTCAGATCATTAGTGACAGTTTACCAGTATCCCTCAAGAGAAAAGTGTACAACAGCTGTATCTTACTGGCACTCACCTATGGCGCAGAAACGTAGAGGCTAATGAAAAGGGTTCAGCTTAAGTTAAGGACAGCGGAAAGAAGGCCATGGAAAGAAAAATGATAGGTGTGAGACCGGAAGCGGGCAGAGTGGGTGAGGGAACAAACGCGGGTTAATGAGATCCTAGTCGAAATCAAGTGGAAGAAATGGGCTTGGGCAGGGCATGTAATGCGATGGTTCTTAAGGGTAACGGAGTGGATTCCAAAAGAAGTCAAGCGTTGTAGGCGGCGGCAGAAAGATGGTCGGATGAGATTAATACCCCTGTCACACGGGCACTCTAAAGGCTCTTTGAACTAATGCTCCTTTACGCTCCCAAAGGAGCACTACTTCAAGGGAATTCGTCCGTGCTACACGGTCGCAGAACGACCTTCGCAAGAAGTTGTTAGCGCCCTCATCGGCGAAAAGCGTTAATAAAATTGCAAATCCCACTACACATGTAAATAGAGAAATGTAACATTTTTTTTGGTAAATTAGTTTTACAACCGTATTATGTTAAAGCAACAAACAACAAACAACATGACCAACATGGCGGCATATTTACCGTGGCTACCGTGACGCTCGTATATCTGGAACGAGAGTATGGCGTGGTGAGACTGCCACGAAACAAATGATCTTATATTTTAAAACACCGCTAATCTTATGAAGTGAATTTATAAAATGAAAATTGAACGTTTCTTTTCTCAATTTATTTATGCTGTTAACTCGCTGGGAGAGAGAGTACTCCCTTGAAGCCTCAAAGGACGAACTCGAGCTGCCTTGTTTCGAAGCTCCTTTGAGCTAGGTGTCCTTTGGCGCGTCCGTGTGGCAGCGCGCGTTTGTCCTTAGAGTAATTGAGCGTTAGTTCAAAGTACCTTTACAGTGTCCGTGTTACAGGGGTATAAGAAGTTTTCGGGGATACGGTGGGCGCAGCTGGCAAAGGAGAGAGTTACTTCGAGAAACATGGGAGAGGCCTTTGCCCAGCTGTGGGTGTAGTCAGGCTGTTGATGTACTAGACGGTGATGATGATCTGCAGTGTAATGTAGCTAGTTTAAAACTATTTATTCAATTTTCATGGCAATAAATGAGTCTCTGGTACTAGATAAATGTGAGCATGGCCATAAAGGGCCGTTGAATCAATTTCTGACGAGAATAAAAATTTGATGGAGTGGCATTCAGCGTCCTTTTCCATTTGATGTTACAGAGGTTCCAGTTTATGTGAGTGAGCACAGTTTTGTGAGGCAGCACGACTAAGATGTCAAAAAAAAAGTTTTGATGACCGCGATTTGATTTTGATGACGCAAGGGCAACTTTGCCAAAGAGCTGCCTTGTTTGCAAACATGGTTGGTTTTACAGTGTTATATTATTACATTATAGTTATTACATTATACCATCTGTTATTCTGCTCATTTGTATTCTTCCATTGTATTATGTTATGTCGACGCTGCCTTGTGGTGGTTTTCTGGGCCATGTCAAGCTGTGATTTACACCTTTAGTCCTGAAACCCACCCAGATCACTGGTCAAATAAAGTTGCATTGAATTGAATTACTCGACATGAGGGTTGAATACATATTTTCTTAAGCATTTCACCCCAGAGAAGCCGAGCACCAGGCAAGGGGAAAGCTTGTACCCATTTGGAAAACTGGTGGGTGCCTAGTAGCAGTGGTGATCAAACCACATGCAGGGTGTGTCAGAAGTTCCCAGGCCACAGGGTGCATTCTTAACCCATGTTATGGGGCATTTATGGCATCCCTGAACCTCAAAATTACTGTAGTGGTAGAGGAGAAGCATCATTCTCACCTCTGAGAACCTTAGTTGCTTTGTAGGTGTCGTTAGTGCCTCTTAACTGTGAACTTTTAATGCTCCCTTTACCTGCCACGTAAAAGATAGGCGGTAAACTTCACTTTAATGAAAAGGAAAAAAAAATTACAGTCGATTTGCGTAGTTAGGTCAAGTGCGAATTAGGTGCGCTAGCAGTGTATGGCCATTGTTTTGCATTGTTTATCTTGGGGGCCGTCACCGCTTGATGCATCAAGGAATAAGCCAATTACAGCAGGGCAGTGCCCCAAGGGCATTTATTTGCGCAGCGAGGGGCCGTCTGCTAAATTTTTGTAAAAAAACTTAAGAAATATGCGGCAATGAAAATAACTATTATTTTATTTTGCCCAAACATTGTGTTTAAAGTTGGAAAATATTAAGTAAAACAAAAAGCATTCGAAGTTGTGCTATTAAATTTGCTTGTCGGTAACTTTTGCTTCCGCGGAGATGCACTGACAGCGCTAAAACGTCAAGCCGTTTCACACGAAAGCAGCCTATTCAACACCGTGTTTATTGTTTGTTATGCGGCGTCTGAAATCAAGCTACTGTGCGGTTGACCTAAGTGCGCAGAAAAATTTGAACAAATGCAGTGAAGGCTACGTGCCTACCGAGCGAACTTGCAAGAAACGCTTGGTACGAAATCGACGAAGACAACTTATTGAAGTCTGTGTTTTCCGCCTCTTTCGATCGATCACAAAAATGCCAAAAAGGTGAGGTGTTGCAGTATGGGATGTGTGGTTATCTGTTTCTTTTCCCTTGGGAAACTGAAGACGACCACGAAGTGCGATTTGCTGGGAAAAATGAAGTGCTTTGCCAGCATAAGCATGTTTTATTTATATGTAGCTGTGGCACAGAGGTGACCGCGGGAACCCACCCCTTCTGCGCGCTAAGTTAGCAGATTGCTTCCAACACCTGCCGCACGCATTTGCTTACCATCGGTTGTGCAATGCCGACGTGTGCCTCGTTACCAACGACAGCTTGAAAGCCGCCGGTAGCAAAGAACCGCAGTGCACATAGCACCTGCGGCCGCACCGACAGGCCGCTCGCACGCAAACCTCCCAGTTCATCGGCGACTTCGTCGCATAGTCACTCCACAGTCTGCTTCTCCAGTCGAAAAAGGTGTCGGAATAGCTCGTCAGGCAAGTCAAACACGTCTTCATGTGCCCTCCTTCGCCGTTACTCGCGCCAGCGCAGCCGCCTCAGTCGTGTGGCCGCGTACACCACCGCCATTTTCTGTCAAAAACAAAACAGTCAAATTGACTGCCTCGAGGATGTCACAAAAAACTGTCAGTTAGCACCTGCATAATTAGGTGTAAAACGTCACCACTTCTGCCACATCCGTGACGTAATCTGCAGCCACCCATGACGCAAAAAAGCAAAATGGCCGCCGGCCACGACCGACCAATAGGGGCGAGGCTAATTGACACCCTTTTGACCAGTTTTTGACAACTTTGCTAATTGACAGTTTTGTAATACGGCCCCTGGTTATGTTTTGTTGTGCATGATATTGCTGTGTATTTAAATTGGTATATCAAGTGTATTCTGTTGTGTTCTGCCTGTCTGCATGGCATGGATGAGACACAATAGACTCATGGCAGAATGTTTATTGCAGTTGTTCTATGCCTGTATATCCGTCATGGTTGCAGTTAACGGTTACAAAAACTGTCTTGTCGTCATTTGGAGAGAGAGACATGCAGGCACGCGCACTATCACACACACACACACACACCCACACAAAAGCCGCCGCGGTGGCTCGGTGGTTATGGCACTCGGCTGCTGACCTGAAGGACGCGGGTTCGATCCCGGCTGCATCAATCAAATTTCAATGGAGGCGGAATTCAAGAGGGCCATGTACTGTGCGATGTCAGTGCACGTTAAAGAACCCCAGGTGGTCGAAACTTCCGGAGCCCTTCACTACGCCGTCCCTCATAGCCCGAGTCGGTTTTGGACGTTAAACCCCATAAACCATAAACACACACACACACACACACACACACACACACACACACACACACACACACACACACACACACACACACACACACACTCTCTTGAACTAAGGATTTAAAAAAAGCTGGGTGAAACCAACAACATATTGTTTCCCGTCGTGTGGCGCTCAAGGTATTTTTAATCTGCTTGATTAGTTAATTAGCTGCACTTAATTATGGAAATTTTATACTGTTACCTTTAAGGTCATGAGAATTTTGTTAAGTTTTAGATGGAGTTAAGATTTATAGCAACATCCCTAATGCCTAAAGAAAGCCCGCGAAATGTTAAAAAAAAAAAAACACGTGACTACGCTCATGCACTACAATGTTGCGGCGCTTCCAACCATATTTTGAACGCACTAAACATGCACACTGACTGTGCCCAAGTAAGTGGCTGCTGCTCAGATGACATACTGCAACATGATAAAAAATTAAAAAAAAACTGAGGCGACCTGAAAAACCCGACTTCACTGCCTTTCCTTTTTCTTTGGTTTTGTCTGTGCCTAGGCTCACTAGAAGCTCCGTCTGAACTGGCTGTTGATGACCTGCTTATCACTTATTGCAGATATTGTCGTGCACTTTCTATGTTCAGGAATATTGTGCTGACGCACTTTCAAGGCTATGCTAAGAGCGGCTTCGGCTGCTCGCTTCGAAAATGTGAGCACACACGTTCCGTTCACTCAAGGCGTGCTTGGCAGCACTATAATGTGGTAGCGCAAAAGCGCTATCATGTGGCTTTTTGCATATTTAGCGGGCTTTCTTTAAATGCCAGAAAAAAGGACCACTGTGGAGTTCGCTGACCATTCCGCGAACTCGTTGGTCTTGTGTTTGCAAGGAAGGCCGCTCCAGTGGGGTCGGAAGTCTCCAACAAAGGTGCCCGTCCCGTCCCTGCCTCCCCTTCGTGCGGCGGACGTCCTCGTTTACGCCGCGCCGTCACGGGGATGACCCGCCGGGAAAAACGCTAACCATGTACAGCTGTCGACATGTGATTGTTAAGGGGTTGACGAGGTTTCGGGGGCGCACGAGATACGGCTGAGTATTAGCCGAGTGACCGGAAACCCACTATTCCCGTAACGACTGTGTTCGTCTCGTGCCGTGTATTCAGTAAACACTTTAGGAATCGTTTTGTCGCGTGTGCGAAAGAAAGTGGTAAAGGCTGGGCCGTGGGTGCCGTGGGAGAGGGTGGTCGCGTTTGTGCTGTTTGTCTATTTGATTGCAACCTCTCCTTTCCCAAATGTTTAATCAGCACTCTTTCCCCAATCTGTGATTAGCTGGCGGAAATCCTTATTTTCCTTTCCCTAACCACTGATTGGCGAGATGGGTCGTTTGTTATCTTATTGGTTGCTGTCCCCGCTAAGGGCGGAGACAGAGGGTTTAAAACCAAGCGCTCTGGGTTGAGCGGGGGCTGAATTCGTCTGATCCACGATTTAGTCATGTAAATAGTTTTCTCCTTGCTTTGTTTCTTCTCGTTTTTTTACCTATGTTGTAAATAAATAGTTAACCTTCTCCTTTCCTTGAGTAATGTGAATGTTTGCGAGTAGAACCACCGGGTCATCAAGAAACCCCGATTTCATCATCAAGTAGTTTCCTCTCATCGCCACCGGAAGGGGAAACACAACTACCACGTAGAAGATGTGCTGCTACAAAGAACTGGATCAGTTGTTTCGTAACCCCCTCTACAACTTAAAGAAACCTATATGACCCTAAAGTGACTATTAAATTTGTTTCACAAATAACCTAAGCTAATTAACTAATTAAGCAGAGTTTTTAAAAAATACTCTCAGGAGCATCACGTGATGGGAAACAATGTTGCTGGATTCATCCAGCTCCGATGCACTACTTTCTTTTAATCCTTGGTTAAACTTACGTGAAACACCCTGTATAATATGTCGCTTGCCAGAAGGGCGAGAAGAACAAATGGCTTTCCCAAGCATGTGGGTTTGAGCGCAAGCACACTGAAAGTTATCTCTAAGAGTTATATTGGGATTGCTCATGGCGTAATTGGTGACTTGCTGGCTGATCCCCGATTGGATCTCTTCCATGTGTGTGTGTGAACCCCCTCCCATAGTGTCAGCGGACACTCTCAACAAACTGTCGACGCTGATGGCCAAGTGGGAGTCGGCCAAGATCCCGGGCACTCGAGACCTGCTCAGCCTGACGGTCATCTTGATCGTCCAAAGCGGCTCAGGCGACCTGCGCTTCCTCAGCCAGATCCTGGACATTGCGTCTGGAGAGAGCGAGTTCTCGCCCGCACTTTTGCCAGCGGTAAGTGAGGCTGTGCACTTGCACCAGAATCTCTGCGAAATGGATCTTGGAATTTTAAGAGCTTTTCAAGGTTTGCACATTTTAACGAGCCTTTTGTTGTGTGTGCACCTCTCCTCTTGTGGTCATTTGTCCCAAATTTAATAGCTTTGTAGGATTCCATTCATCTGCAAGTAATTAGAGTTGGTGATATTATGATTCAATATAAAGGGGCTCCAAAACACCTTGTGAGGAGACTACATAAACCCTCTCAATCACAGCGTTCTGTCGTCATGAACACTTCAGCCAAATAATACACTTCTGCATGCTGTAGAAAACTCACAGTCACGTGCGAAAGTTGGCAAGCCCTTTCTGGTGACTTTCCTTGCTCGCGCCTTCCTCCAGCTCATGCTGCTGTGCGTATTTCTGTTCATGGATGAATATTAGTTAAATTGTTTTTGGTGTCACTCAGCTACCATGCGCGGCCAGTGAGCTGTGCGTCGCTGCGGCTGGTCATGAAGCTCCACCCCCCCCCCCCCCCCCCCCTCTTAGAATATTTCCTATTCCAGAGCGGGTCGCGCCAACCATTGAGCTTGCAAAAAGTGACGAGGGGGGGGAATAGGCGCGAGCACACTAACATTCAAATTTGACTACACTCAGCCTCTACAAAAAGCGTTTGAAAAATTCTTGCTGGAGGATACTTGTGAAGCAGCGTCCTTCAACATCCCATGAATACCGCACCTTTTTTGAAAGTCCTTTCCTAGAGCCTCTTTAAAGCCATGTTACAAACTCTACCCATTCATTGGTGGCTGCTTTGCTCTTGCCAAACAACAAAAAGAGGTCTTTAATGCTTGTTTCTAGTAATTTTAAGAATTTCACAATGAGGTCTATTGCTTACCGGCACCAGTTCAGCCATTCAACACATGCACAAGAGCTGACTAGGGTGCAGGACTTCAGGTTTTGCTCTGTAAATGCCTGCAAATGATTAAGTGCTTCTGTCTTGTTGATTTTGACGAAATCCTTCCACCGTGCGCATATTTTCGAGGGGAGTCCCCTCCTTTTTTCCTCTTCTGTTTGCGGAGAGGGGTTGAAAACAACTCGTGGGTTGCATGGCAGCAGCAAAGCCAGTTTTATTGGTCGACATGTGAAATATGCAGGTGCTTCACCCATGCCTCGACCCTTATTTTGTGACCTCGCAATGGACATAGCACAAAGGTGAAAAGAATACATTTCAGCATTTAAAAGTGTAGGCTGCTTCTTAACTGAGGAGTGTTTGTACGTGATGGACTCTCCTGTTGTGATTTTCAGATCATGTCCTGATTTTGAAAAGTGTCCCAATAATAGGGCTAGCTGTCGTTAGACATTTACCAAGCTATTTGCTAAGAATTCATCTTGACCTTCTTGTCCCATATTGTTTCTAATTTGCGTTCAGTTTCGCAGAAAAGTACAGATTGCCCCATCGTCCAGACCTCCTTTGAAGTGCTCAGTTTTTTTTATGAATATGGGAGTTAATTGGCCATTGACTTCCACTGCTCCATTTCGTTGTTAATGAACTTGTGTCTCTGCTAAAGGGATCTTTTGTCAGCCTGCAATCCTGAGTGTCAGCTTTATGGAGAAAACTGAGTTGCCAGAGTTGTGTGTGCAAAACTTCTGAAATTTATTGGTTAGACATGCTAGTAGCACAAAAAAGAATACTAGCAGAACAAAAATAGTCTGCTGCACTGAGCCTGAAGTTGATTACAAGAAAATTAAAATATACTAAACGTTGCACATGCTCTTAGCTGCCATTCTTGTGATTTTCAGCTGCGGAGCTAATACACCGCACTTTCTGTCTCCTTTCAATTTTAAAGATTATGATGGCTGTGCCACTAGAGAGAGCAGTCACATGAGGACATGAAGCGGAGGTAGACATGGAATGAATTGCACATTACGCTTGTTCTGAGTTCTGTGCTTGATTTTTTTTATAGTACAGCTTGCAGTTCCTACCTCTTCCATTTTTTTTTTTCGGTTGGTAGTGAATGGGCCCTATGGGTGAAAAGGGGCATGACCTTCCTTGACATCCCCATGATCAAAAATCTGGTGGCACATTTGTTAAAATATCTTGGAAGTAATCTTGGAAGTATGTTGCAAAGACCCTAAAGCACTAAATAAAACCACTCTCATCATTTACGAATCAAGCACCCTGCATAAAATGCAGTGTGAATGGTAAAATGAAATGCTCGAGCATGCACAGAAGATGCCATGGGCATGTGAGACGAAGTCTCGCAATAGGAACTGAATTCCAACCATTCCACATGGTCGTCGAACTCACCACTGCTGCTCTAAAAGAGAAAAAGAAGTGCTCAGTATAGCTTGCTGCTTTCCAGCAGTCACAACAGACGCCATGAACGGTGACCAGCGGATTGCCAAAAGGCTGCAGGATCAAGAAAATGGGGCAAAAAACTGGCTTAACATTCATTGCGTTCCTACTAGTGTGATACAGGTCAAGAGATCCTTAGAATTTTTTTTTTCGCAAAGCACGTATTCTTCTGAATATTTAGTAATGCAGTGTCTATTAGCATATCTAGACTGAAAAGAAAATGTCATAGTATAAATTAAAAATTCACAAATTTGAAAACCAGAGAATGTCTTCACCCACACTGTGGTCCTAGGAGTGCAACAAAATAAACGAGGTCAAAATAGATAAAACAGCCATGAAGAAATTTGTTCTGCAATATGAATATTTGAGCAGAATAGCTTGACGGAGAGAAATGCCCATTGTTCAAGCATTTCCCTGCAAAGTACTACTGCCGTGGTTTACGAAACAGCTTTTTTTTACAGTACTTCCCAATTGATTTCAGTGATGAAACTTCAGGACAACATGAGAAACGAGGCATACAAGCGGATACAGCAAGTTTAAAAAAACTCAGTTATTTCTGGCTATTTTTTGGGGCTTCAAAGCTGTGTCCCCCCTTAAGTTTTCTCAAATATGGGTTATAACAGTTTCGTCAGTGTTAATATTTTGATGCTTCTTTAATCACACCGAATGGGGAAGCGTATCAAAGCATGCTGTATGGCAGGCGGAAAAAATTGGAGCCAATTTAGCCTACTTGGTCAAATGCGAAGTATGTGCGCTAGCATGTGTCATTTCATATCGCTTTTGGTTCAAGGATAGGGCTTCAAGGTCATGCTTCAGGCACAGATTGGTGACATCTGTGGTTGGGTGCCTTAGAGGTAGAGCACTATAAAATTTTGGGACCGCACTTAATGCACCTTGTGGGGGCACTGTTATAGCAGTGCATTCTAAATCCATTGCGCATGGATGAAAGTTGATGAGGACGATGACATGCTATACATCTATACATAGTGTGAGGGTAGCGGTAGTTAAACATGAGGGGTGACCAGTTGCGGCTATAGCATAGTGCTCTCATGCAGTGGCCAGTGAAGCTCATCTGTTCACACTGTCATGGGTTCAAAACCCAGTCGCGGCCATATTTATTTTATTTCTGCACGCCTAGCTGGCTTCAGACATGAAACAGAGAATGTTTTTTTTTTTTAGATTGGAAGTCTTTGTGCTAGCGCACTAAAATTTCAGTCTGTAACCAGTAGCATGCTGTCCTCACTTTTGTGCTGCTTGCTGAGATGCATCAGCATGACACTGATTACGCTTGGCATTTATTGTGGCTCTTATTTCTCCCACAACAGGGTGCCATATGGGTAGGCATTGTGGGTTTACCAACAGCCCTGCATGCTGTGAACTGAGTTCTCATAGTTCAGTTTATTCCACAGCCAGTTTTGCTCTCCTAAGCCGGAGAGAGTCTCTAATGTTTTGTGATTTGCTTTATCTTGCATGCAAGTTAACTTTTCAAGCAGGTGTAGTTGACCCTCAGTGTCAAGGCCTTGCTAGTAGTTTTTCTTTTTTCGCCCTTGATCCATGTTTGCCCCTTGTTTCTGTGTCATGCATCGGGTTTTGGTGGTTTATGTATACTGTGGCAAGCCGGCGCAAATGGATCAAAAGGAAATCTGGGTCAGTATATTATGAGAATTCTGAAAATGGAATTCAGCTTGGAATCAGTCATCATTATATTATACCAACCCTGGAATGTGGCTTCTCCACTCTAGAACTTATCATACTGCTTACCAGGCTACTCACTACAGCAGAGAATGCTAGGTTTGTTGTTGCTACTGTTAATGCTTTGGCGTTAACAGTAACAGTGCAAGTGTAGTTGCCAGTGGGGCCACCTGCCACGGTGTGCGCTCTGCTACAAACTTAGTTATATACCTATGCAAACATTAGTATCATCACCACCAACCTGACTTTGTCCACTGCCTCTCTTGTATCTCTCCAATTAACCCTGTTCTATGCCAGCTGCAGCCACATTATCTGCACAAACTTCTTAATCTCATCCGCCCACCTAACTTTCTGCCGCCCCCTGCTACGCTTGGCTTCTCTCGGAATCCATTCCGTTAGCTTTAAGGGCCAGCAGTTATCTTACCTTCGCATCACATGCCCTGTCCAAGCCCATTTCTTCCTCTTGATAGGATGTCATTAACCCGTGTTTGTTCCCTCACCCATTCTGCCTGCTTCCGGTCTCTTAACGTTGCACCATATCATTTTCCTTTTCACAGCTCGCTGTATTGTCCAACTTAAGTTGAACCGTTTTCGTTGGCTTACCTTGGATGTAATGAACCTTAGTATACACCTTGTGTATAACGACCTCTCATGTGTTAACTTGGGATTTAATTAATTTTTTGTGTTAAAAGAGTTAGATGTTAGGCTAGTTGGGTTTGTGATAAATTATACATATTTTTATCGCAACCAGGACAGGGACACAAAGAACAGAGACAAACAAAAATGTGTTACCCTGGGATATAATGAACCGATGTGTGCCACTTCAGATGTAACAGAATTTCGTTTCTGGACCTTGGATGAACTTAATGTGTTCACCTCATATGTAATGAGCTTAGTATGTTGACCTCGGATATAACGAACCTAAGTGTACCACCTCGGATGTAACGAATTTTAGTGTGTCAACCTCTGATATACCGTAATGAACGTTTGTCTGCTGATGCATTGAAACGCTTCACCGAGGATCGGCCAAGAGCTTTGTTTGGTTAGCTGCAAGGATTGGGCTTTTAACAATGACCATTGCAAATGCTGGGTGCGTTGTATCTGCACGTGTGCACAGGTGCCAAGTGCGGCGGGCATCCTTCTGGACAGCGTGCTGCTGGAGATGCAGCAGCGGGTGTTTGCAGGCACGGCAGAAATCCCGCTGCTGTCGGCGCTTGAGGGGCGGCTCTCGGAGCTGTGTGGCTGGCTGCAACGGACAACTCCGCGCTGTGGGCCACGCACCATGTGGCTGTGGAACGCCCTGTCGCTCATCTGTGTCCACCGCAAGGAGAAGACAGCCTTGACCGTGCTCAGCCACCTGCTGGGGCGCATTCACAGCTCAACCGAGCTGCTCTTCTTCCAGGTACTTGCTCTGCAAGACCAGCAGCCAATCACGATGAGATCACACTAGGGCCTGGCCGTAATGACAACCAAAGTGGCACTAGCAGTTGCCGTGAATGACCCTGCAGTGCCTGGCGTACCAGCTGTGGTACACGGTGGAAAAGTTTGGATAACTCTCACTGCTTCTTGCAGGGCTGCATAAATTGCCATATTTGCCAAAGCAGAGCAAAAGTGCCCACTGCCAGAGTTATGGGCAAGCTGGTCATCGAAGATGCATTCATGCAAGCACTAACCTTATGGCAGAACAGCCTAAAATTTCTTGGTCATAATGTGGCACTGGCAGGCGATGGAGCAGATTTGAACTTAACTCATGACCTACTATGCATGCCTGCGTACTCGAGCGCAGTTTTGTTGTCTTTGGAAATTTTGGAATTATCTAAATTAGGTCAATTTCATTCTAATTACATTCTAAATGCGTTTTTTTTTTTCTAGATAGCTCTCCCTTTTGTTTACATTTATGCAAGGAAGGGATTGTTTGTGGTGAAATCATAGAAGTTCATAGCCTATATGCTACATTTTCAGTGCTTAGCTGGTAGAAAGTTCAAGTTTATACAGTAATGTATACATTAACATTACATTAAACATTACATTAACATTACATCAACATACATTAAACGTGGAGGCTAATGAAAAGAGTTCAGCTTAAGTTAAGGACAACGCAGCGAGCCATGGAAAGAAAAATGATAGGTGTTACGGTAAAGGGAATATGCAAAGAATTCAAAGTCGCTTGTAAATGTTTTCTATGTTTAGAAATGATGCTAATGAGCATTCACACCAAGCATAAGTCTTCGGAACTGATCCGGCAATTTATTATAAATATAAAAAAAACGTGTTTTTTAAAATTCGCGGGCCGATTGGTGTGCTCGTAGTGACCGATTTTGGAACGAAAATCGTGGAAGGAAGACGTCACTGTACCATGACGTCGCCAGGCCACCACACGTTGTCATTCGCTGGAGCCACGGCAGCCACGATGTCACGGGCACACTTCGGTAGCCGTGAAAATCGTCTGCTTGTGCCGCCGCGCGACCCTCTCGGGCAAGCGCGGGCCAGGGCATTGCCTTCGCGCATGTGGTTTCAATTTTTCTCTGCCGCCTCCTTCTGTCGGGAGTTCCGGAGCCACTCGCACGGCTCTTCGTGCGCACGCATAAGGCTCGATGCCTATCGCGGCCGTAAGAGCGAGCAGTCGCACCTGGAGGTCCGGGTTTATTACTGCTAATTACAACAGACGAGAAGCAAAAAAACCCGATGTGCGCCGCAATCCAGGAAGGCGAAGAGAGACCGGAGAGATGCCGCCGACGCTGCTGCTGGGGGGCTAGGAGCGAGAACCGGAAGTTGCAAAGCAAACGTCATCTGGTGACGTATTCAAAGGCGGGGCCCTGTCCCCGACCTGTTTTCTTTATTTTTGTCTGGTGCCCCGCGTGTACGAGTTGAGGGAAGAGAGGAAGAGCGTAATTTTTAATCATCTTTATCTTCGTTGTTATTGATGCTAGCTTAAAAATCCTTGCGTTTGGGTGACGAGTGATGAAATGCCTATCTCTCGTCTGCTTTACGTAATCTCAATTAATTTATTGCATAGTCCCTTTAAGAGACCGGAAGTGGGCAGAGTGGGTGAGGGAACAAACGGGGCTTAAGGACATCCTAGTCGAAGTCAAGGGGAAGAAATGGGCTTGGACAGGGCATGTAATGCGAAGGCAAGATAACCGCTGCAGTCCTTAATGGTAATGGAGTGGATTCCAAGGGAAGGCAAGTGTAGCAGGGGGCGGCAGAAGGTTAGGTAAGGGGGATGAAATTAAGAAATTTGCAGGCAAAAGGATGCAGCTGGCAAATGAATGTGTCAATTGGAGAGACATGGGAGAGGCCTTTGCCCTGCAGTGGGTGCAGTAAGGCTGATGATGATACATTAATACTGAATACAATAAAATTAGTACAGAAGGAGGTCCCACAGTATTCAACTGTCAGGGGAACCTGCTAGAACATAACAAGTGGGGTAAAATCACAAAGAATGCTAAGTAGTGCATCAAGTAATTAGTATAAAAATACAATATCTAAAAAAAGCACTGGTTTCAATAAAATGCGACAATAAAAAAAGAACAGGTAAAAGAAAAGAACATTGTGACAGGTCGGAAGGATTTTATGTTGATCTTATTGCCTTTCCCTTTATAAATCGATTTCATTTTACACTGTTTTCAGCTGTGTGGAATTTGCTTATTTGTTATGACTACCTCCAATGCTTTTATCAGCATTTCCTTGCCTCCTGGGTCGAGTTCATTAATTAGCTTGATTGGAATTTCGTCTATCGCTGCGGACCTGCATTTTGGAATATTTCCTTCCGCCTTTTTTCAGTTAAGAAGGGTCACTTCTAAGCTGTTCTCTATTGTGCTGTCCTGTGTTGCTCCCTCATTTGGTGCGATTACCCCATTGTCTTTCCTAGATGACTCAGCTATAACTGATGAAATGTTGTTCACAGCATCATCTCCCCCTAAACATTTTCTCTCGGCATCGTGAATCTGTTCCTGCTTTCTTTGATTCGCTTTGCCCAGCCAGCTTATATGGTTCCAGAATTTTCTTGACCCCCCCACTTTAGTTGCATCGCGAACTTCAGCCAGCCAGCAATCAGAGGACTGCTTTATTTTAGCCTGGACGAGGACCTGCACTTGTTGTTTCTTTTGTCGATAAGATTCCCATTTTCGACCTACTTCCTCTTCACATAACTGCGCCCTCTTTGCTTCTCTGTGTTCCCGTGATGCCAGCCGTCATTCGATGGCCTCCCTAATTTCCTTATTACACCAACTTTGTGGCTTCCTCTTTCCTCTCCAGCAGTTTGCTCCTTTTACTTGTTTTATTTTTGTACTAATGAGGAGTTCTAACTTATTATAATCCCACTTTTCCATGGGATGCGTCTCTATTGCTTCCTCTATGCAAGCCGCTATTTGCGCTATTTGCTCATCATTTAATTTTGCGTACTCTTTCTGACTCCCCTTCATTTCTCTTTTGAGCTGGGCTCCAAACTAGACTAATACGCTTATAATCACTACCGAGGCTGTACGTCCCCTCTTCGTCTATTTCCATCATTGCGAGCTTGTTATACATCCCCTGCGAGATTAAACAGTAGTCAATGGTCGTTTGCCTGTTACGGGATTCCCACGTGATTAGTCCCTCACACTTAGTTTCTCTTTTTACAATAACAAGGTTGTGTCGCTCACAGAAGTCTAGCATCAACTTCCCTATGTAATCTGTGTATCCATCCAGATCCTCGATGTGGCCATTCATGTCCCCTAACAGAATAATATTGGCGCCTTCTCCAAACTGCTTTATATCGTCATTGAGACACTTAACTAGATCCGTGTTTTCTTGCCTGTATTTGTCCCCTGTCCCTAAATAAACTACTCCTAGCCATGTCCTTTTACCGGCAATTGTACCCGATACCCAGACATGTTCTTTTCATGTTGACTTTATTCTTTGCCAATTTGTTCCTTGATGTATCAGCATACCTACTCCTCCTCCCTTACTCTCCGTTGTTGTTCTGTTGCTGCCTTCCCAGACGTAGCCATCAATAAATGGTGGGTCTTCTAAATCCCTGAGATGCGTCTCGCATTGCGCGTACACACCTACTCCTTTGTCCTTCAACTGCTGTTCTATCTCTAAACACTTCGCTCTCTTTCTACCGCCTTGCATGTTTATGTACCTGATCCTGGTGTTAAATTTCTTTTTTGTAGTTTTTGTTCCTGGACCTACTAGTGGCCACTTTATTGACGTCAGCCTCCATTGCTGCACTTTCTACTTTGCTTCTACCTACCCCTATGCCCTGAGCCGCAGTGGACCCCCTAAAAAAGCTAGTGCCCGGCCTGCCAGGTGCGAGCCGATCTCTGCTCCTACCCTTTTACTAAAATGGATGTCATCTGGTATAAACCCTTTGCTAAAGCCTGCTCTATGCACTTCCCTGTTTATGTCTGCCACTTCAAAGCCTTTTTTCTGGCTTAACTTCCTTATCTCTCGATTATCAGCCACAACGTCCTCTCCATTCTGTCCTTGCACCTCCGGCACTGTGGACACCACGATCTGAACTTGCTGTGCTATTGCCCTTAAATCGTCAACTCCCTCCGCTAATCTTTCCACTACTTTTGCGGCTTCACCATTCAGGGCATCATTTAGCCCTGCCGCTACCACTACCAAATTACGCTCTGCAACATTCTCAGAAATTTCGCTTTTTGTCTCTCTCAGTACTGCGTCCATTGTCCTACCTGGGAATGCCCCGACTGCTACCCGCTTATCACCCTTTAAACTCTCCATTATAGTTCTTTCGCACCTCCTCATGTTTGAGTCACCACTGATAAGTGCTATACTACGTTTCATACATCAGGCACAACACTGTGAGAGGTACAAAAGTAGCCTGCATGGGAAAATAAAGGGAGGCGATTTACTCCACGCTTGCTCTGTGGCCAAGTGGTCTCAGCCACGAAAAATCAACAGCGTGGCATCAGCAATAAAAGTGCATTTAATCACACCCATGACAAATGTGTAATGTAGTAAGCCTGCAAGCAAAGCATTTACTAAGTTTCCCTCACCACAAATAAAGCACTACTTTTTGGTCATGGATGCAGGCAGCGCAAACAAGAACGCTAGCTTTGACAGTATCGCACCTGATGCATGAAACGGACTATAGGGCATTCTCTTCCTCACGCCGAACTTCAGGATTTCACTGCCTCTTATCAGTGACTGTGACCTCATTCCTTGGGGTTAGCTTTTTCCCCTTCTCTCCATGGCATCCAGACTTCCTAGCTGCCACCTGTGCATAGCTGTTCCAGTCTGACCCTGCCTGACCTACTTTCTTATCGCTGTCCATGCCAGCGCAGGCGCCATCCACATAGCTAGCACTGGAATGTCTACCAATATGGCCTTGGATTGCGGTGTCAGCCATTTTTGCGTCCAACAATTGACAAAGCTGTTCTTGAAGTTAGCGCTTCTCTGCCCTCTCTACCTGTAGCTCTCTTTCTAGCGCATCCATACTTAACGCTATGTTGGTGTTCGCCTGGTCAGCCCTGTCCAGGCGTGCACTTAATACGCAGCACTTGCACGTAAAATTCGCTTCTTCGGCTTCCTCTACAGATTTTAACCACGTTTTCCTTCAAAATCACCAACGCCTCACACTCCTTGCATTTAACCTTCAATTGTTTGACCATTTTAGCAGCACTCGATTACTGCTACCACAAATTGCTAGAATATCTACAGGCTAAAAGAAAAACCACTCGTAAGCACGTGATCAACTAAAATTCTGCCTACCGCCAAAGCCGATCACCTAAGAAGCGAATAGCTACCTGTCTAAACTAGTTAACCCATAAATGAGGGCTACAGATCTATAGCTGCCGGCCAGAAAAGACTCAGCCGTTAGGTCACTGACCTGCTCTTTTGCGAGCACTTCACCTAACTAGCCTGGGTCTAAAAACTAGCCTAAATCTAAGCTCTCAAAATATTAAAGGAAAGAACCCATCTATTTGTCGTAGTACGGCGCTGTCGCAGTTGTCTGTCCGGTCCCGTTCACCATGCATAATCCGAGATGCACTGAGACAAGCATCCGCATCGCGTGGCTGTCAAAGCCTTACGAAAGGTTGCTTACGTACGCGCTGTGACCCGCAGCCTCGGGCACCATCCGTGGGCTGCACATGGAAACTCCTGTGTGCACACATTTCAAAGGCTGTTCCCGCGTAAGTCACAGAAAGTTTAGGTGCGTCCCTTACAGGGATCTTTATTTTTTAATATTTCCTTGGGGAAAACAGGGTGCAGTCCATACACGGGTGCGGCTCTTGCAGGCTTTTATACGTTATATATTTTTCCAGCTAGAAGAACAGTAATTAAGGTGACTATGGCTGAATGCATAATGTTATAAAGGTGTGATGTTTGACAAATGAATGCGGAATGAAACTTTATACATGAGTGATTGAACACGGCAATGAAACTTTTAAGTGCTTATCTTGAGTGACGCCTAGAAACATGGGAGTTTCGGAAATACTAGATGCGGCATGGTTATCAAGTGCCAGTGATGGCGAAACATCTATGATTGTGAGAAGAGACTGAAATAACATGACAGTTGTTCTTTTTTTCGTATGTGGGGGGGGGGGTTCATTTGCAGCATGTTGTTTTCGGTTTAGTTTGGTTTATCAGGGTTTAAAGTCACAAAGCAACTCAGGCTGTGAGGGACACTGTAGTGAAGGGCTCTGTATAATTTCTTCGACCACCTGGGGTTCTTTAACATGCACTGGCATCGCATAGTACACGTGAATCTAGCATTTCGTCTCCATCGAAATGAAACCGTTGCAGCCGGGATCGAACCCGTGTCTTTTGGGCCAGCAGCTGAGCATCATAACCACTGAGCCACCACCGCGGCTAGTTACTTAAATAACTGTGGATGAACCCAAGGTGAGGAACGGAAATTTCTAATGATTCAAGTTTATGAACAAGTTTTAGTTTGGTTTTTGGGAGTTTAACGTCCAAAAGCGACTCAGGCTATGAGGGACGCCGTAGTGAAGGGCTCTGGAAATTTCTACCACCTGGGGTTCTTTAGCGTGCACTGACATCGCACAGTACACGGGCCTCTAGAATTTCGCCTCCATCGAAATTCGACCACCGCAGTCGGGATCGAACCCACGGCTTTCGGGTCAGCAGCCGAGCACCATAACCACTGAGCCACCGCGGCGGCATAATGAATGAGCATGTAGTGGTTAATTGTGTCGAAAGGTTTTGTTATATTAATGAAGGTGAAATTCGAGGCTAGTTACAAGCGGTAAAAAGCTGATGTGTAATTTAATATTTGCTTGTTGTGCCAGACCACATGACATCTCATAAGTGCCTTTATTGCTAGTCGAAGCAGGAAACGTGAAGATGAACCTTTGCCAGTTTTCGTATTCTACCATAGATCACACAAATATTGCAGTGCGCGTCTGTTTGTTCCGAGTCTGAAGTAATGTCTCACAAGCACAGTAAAGAAAGTGTAAAATGGGCCTCACAACATTCACTGTGTGTGAGTAGGGAACAGCGTCATTTGGCAGTGATGAGAGGCAGGCAGAGTGCTTGCGAGCAACTTGCTTATGGGTTGACGGTGTTCACGAAATGAACGTAAACCTGTAGCAAGGAAAGTTGCAACAGTATGTTCAGTGGTTATTGGTGCAATACCGTGGCATATTTGCAACTCTTCTTTTTCTTATTCTTTTTCTTATTATTATTATAATTATTTCAAAACTTTCTTTTGTTATGTAGCCAAGTGGACAGTTTTTTTACATTTTCAGAAAATGGTTCACCCACTGTTCACTTCTTTTTCTTCTTCTTCTTCTTATTATTATAATTGTTTCGAAACTTTCTTTTGTTATGTAGCCAAGTGGGCAGTTTTTTTACATTTTCAGAAAATGGTTCACCCACTGTCATGAAATAGCTGCATGAAATCTCAAGCCTACCTTGCATGGGAACAGTATCGCTATAATGCTTCTGCCTTGCAGTCATAGCAGAAAGAAGCAAAGATAACACATGTAGTGGTTGTTTAGGAATTGAGTCAGCTACCAAATTTTGGTCCTTGCCTGCGTTGCATTTAGTAACATAATCATTGGATGCGTACTGCTGAAGGTACCTCTTGGAAATAGACATTTGCAGGATGGAAAATGTTTGTTATATGCAATAACACTCATTACTACTACAATAGTGTAATAAACTATGAGGAGTCATACTAGGTGGGACTTGAAAGTGTTGTCAGGAGGCACTTTACGTTGTCGTCCACTCCCAGGCCCATTGTGTCTGTGGGTATCACATTGTGCATTTCACATTAAAGATTGGAAGTGCTGCATATGCTATCTCGGGGCCATTGCCAACCAGTTTTCCAGCGTTAGCCATGTATTTCTAGGTGGGCATTTGTGCACTCCTGTTTCATTTAGTACCAGTTTAATAAGGAGCAGAGGACTTCAAAAGTTTTTTTTTTTTATTTCTCAACGTACTGTTTGAAACTTGTCATGCACATATATCATTGAATGCTGATTTCAAATATGCATTTAGATTTCAAGTATCTCGCTTGGAAGAAAATATATGGCAAAATAACATCCTAACAAGCCTATTTCTCACAGGTTTTTGTGGTAATTTCTCGGTTAAAAAAGGTATTTTAAGAACATGTAGGTATTCCCAAATGACCTCCTCAGATCCTAAACATTTCCTTTTTCCTTTATTCATGATAAATTAGTAATGAGGTGTTACGTTCAAGGAAAGACAGGACAATGTCAGCTGTTCAGTGCAGGCGCCCGACTGACTAGGCAGTCCGCAGCACGTTTATTAGTAGCCGTTAAAAACGCCCCCTGCCGATTCGGCAGGTTGTCATAATACAACATTCCTTCCCTCTTTATAGAAGAGGGACATGCACAATAAAGCTCATGAATGAAATTAAACACAACCTGAAAGAAATGGTTTATGGCGAATATCGCACCACGCCCTCTCCTCCTCCGGGTTCGGCCGCTTCGACGAAGGGGTGTCCGCTGCGTTGGCTGCATTGTTCTGGTACACCCCGAGGCACCAGCATCCGCACAGGAAAACTCGGGCGGTGCGTTCGCGTTCTCCTCAGAATGGCCTGAGTCGATGTTTCCAGCAACATTTGCAGTCGTAGTATCAGGTGACACTACACCCTCTTCCCCAGCAACGACGTCGCCAGCCAGAGTGCTTGGAAAAACCACATGCGGTGCTACTTGTACACGATCGTGGTGCCTCGTCCACACGCAGCCATCCAGAAGTTTCAGCACTGCTGCAAACCCTTCGTCCGTCTCCACCGCTGCTGGCACGCAACTCGTCCCAGGCTGGAAATTCCGCACGAATACCTGTTTTACCCTGACTGACATCCGGTTTCTGCGAACATTTTCGTGTAGCTGCTTCACCATGACTGCCTTCCGGAGATCCGGCCGAAGTAAGTCAAGGGCTGTTTTCAGCTTCCTGCCCAGTAGCAGCTCAGCAAGACAGCAGCCAGTTACCTCGTGTGGTGTGGTCCCGTATGTTAGTAGGATTCTAGCCAGCTGTGTACGAATATCTCCCGATCCGGCCTGCTTCAGTTTCTGCTTGATGGTCTGCACTGCCCGCTCCGCTGCGCCGTTGGACGCTGGGTGGTATGGTGGCACCAGTATCTGTTGGGTGCCGTTCTTCTGTAAAAATGCCTTGAACTCCTCACACGCAAACTCTGGGCCGTTGTCCAACACGACGACGTCTGGCAAGCCCTGACCTGCAAACATCGGTCTCAGGCTCTGGATTGTAGCTGCTATGGATGGAGTCGTCACCGGATAGACCTCTATCCTTTTCGAAAATGCGTCCACCACAATGAACAAATGCACATTCCGCACCGGACCGGCGAAATCTACGTGCAAACGAGACCACAGCCTCTCTGGAAAAGGCCATGGCCTAACAGATGCTGGCCTAGGCATCCGCTGGTTCTCCTGACAAACACGGCAGGCCTGGACCGCTGCCGTAATGTCTCCATCCAGTCCCGGCCACCAAACAAGGCTGCGGGCAACCGCTTTCATTTTCGAGATCTTGGGGTGACTTTCACGTACCATTACTGAGTTAATGGTGACCTTAAAATCGCCACAAATGCGTACTCTGCCGTCTTGTTTGACCACAGGCACGACAGGTGCGGCCCACCTTGACGGCCGGACAGGGCGTACGATGCCTTCTCTTTTCATGCGTTACAGTTCTTCTATTACTTAGTCTCGTAGTGCAAATGGCACCTGCCTCGCTTTAAAAAACTCTGGTTTTGCCCCTTCCTGTTATGAAATCTTGGCTTGTACGCCTTTTAACGTACCTGGTGACACCGAGGAAACGTCTGCAAATTCCTTGACGAGGCTTGTCACGGAAGAGACTGCATTAAGGCCCTTCGGTTTCGTTATGGTAATCGCGAACGCTTCCACCCAGTCTCTCCCTAACAACGTCGGACATGGTCCTTCCACAACGAACAATGGCAGCGTTGCCTCGCGGGCTCCTAACTTTGCAACGGCCGTAATTTTCCCCAAGACTGCCGAGAGCTGCCCTGAATAACTTTTCAATTTGACGTCAGAGTGCTCTAACTGCGCTCCAGGAAACATGACGTTGAACTTATCCTCACCTATGATGGAGACACTGGCTCCGGTGTCTAATTCCATCACCAGTGGTACACCATTAACGAAGACTTGGACCGGCATAGGCTCAGGTCCGGCCACTTGTAACGTCCACATGTCGTAAGGTGCATCCGTGTCGTGCGTCCGTGGCTCGGGAATCTCGTCCATTTTGTGCACTGAACGCAGTCTCATCTGGTTTCTCTGGTCCACCGCCAGATCGCTGCAGACCCTTGCAAGATGCCCTTGCTGCCCACACTTGAAGCAAACACTGGAGCTTAGCCGGCACCGCGTCTCCGATTGTTTGCCGCTGCACCGCACGCAACCCCGCCGCTCAACCGCAGGTCTTCTCGGCGTTCGTTCCACGAAATTGGCCGCCCCTGTCTCGCTTGTAATGTCAACGCTGCTTGCGTGCACAATGCGTTTGCATCCTTCCTCGCGACTTCAATGGCAGTCACCGACTGCTTGGCCGATTCCAGGTTAAATTCGCGGCTTCCAGGAGGCGTGTCTGCATTCCTGTATACCACAGACAATCCGATCCCTCATCACGCGGTCACGCGACGTCTGTCCAAAATTGCAGTCATCCACAGGCCTGTTAAGTGCCGCAACGTAGCCGCTGACGGACTCACTTTCATGTGTCTGCCTCGAGGAAAATTTGAAACTTGCGACGATTTCGGACACCTTCGGCTTGAAGTGGGAACTCAAAACTGTGAAAATTGCCGTGCGCATCGCATCCGCAGGCTTCGTAGGCGCAAGCAAGCTTCGTAGGCGCAAGCAAGCTTCTCAGCAGCGAATATGTTGTCGGCCCACAGGTTGTCAGGAATACCGCTTTCTGCTTTTCTTTGGTGATGCCGTTAACGGCGAAACAGCTGAGCACGCTCCTGGTACTCCGCCCACTCGGTTGTGTCTGCGTCGAACGGTTCCAGCTTTCCGGTGGTCATCTTCACCTGTTAATGGTGCACACTTGCCCCGCAGCACACTAAACCAATTTTCCACCAAATCCAATCCTCGTCGCCAGTTGTCACGTCCAAGGAATGACACGACAATGTTAGCCGTTCAGTGCAGGCACCCGACTAGCTAGGCCGGCCACAGCACGTTTATTAATAGCCATTAAAAACTTCCCCTGCCGGATCGGCAGGTTGTCAAAATACAACATGAGGTCAAAAGTAGACTAAAAACTCTCTGTGGTTTTTTTTTTCTGACTGCAATTTATTTATTATCAATAAAATGACTTCATAGTCAATTTTTTGCCTTTAGGATGTGTGGTGGACCTTTGGAAATGTGTGCATAGTCTTAGAAAAGCTCTTTTTTAACTGTGAAATTACCTTAAAGGCCCTTAAGAAATGGCCTAATTAAGTTATGCTATTAAAATATGTCATACCAGGCGGGAGATGCAGCAGCTGGTAAGCGTGGGTGAAAAAACATTCTGAGGACAATTACAACACTCTGTGATGCGAAAGTGTGTGCTCTGTCTGCTTCGGCAGCGTGAATGGCAGGGTGTTCTCGGTGGTGGCGCTGAGCCTCTGCTCGGGCAGCATTTCCACCAGTTGTGTCGCTCATTCTTTAGAAAGAACTGACTAAGACTACTTTGTATTGTATTACATAAGCTAATGGTTTATGTTAGAAGGACAGCGCTGTGAGTGGCGTGGCCTACGCAGACAATCTAGCGCGTGCAGCACATTTCACAGCACCACTCGCCAGCAGAGCGGAGCATGGCGCGATTGGGAGAAGGCAGTGCATGGGTGCTCGTGGGCGCGGGCCAAAGCACACACACCTCCCCTCCCCTAACCACCCTATCTCTGCTCATGCTGTGGTGATGGACAACAGCACGCACACTCTGGCGCCATCTATGAGCGGGCGGCGATACTCTCGTTCGCTCGGTCACACTGGCAACCGCGACGCGGCTTCACCCAGGAATGGGTGTTTAGAGAATGTATGCCAGTGCCTGCCTTTTTTTGTCTTATTTTTAGCAAGGGGAACATGCTTCTCTGGAGTCTGCAAGGCTTTGGGGCTCTCAAAATCATTCGCGTGCACAGAAAGTCCTAAACATCCTGCAATGTCTCTCCATCTGCCTGAGCAGCTGTTGGCAAAAGGGAGGCAGGAGTGAAGAGGGCGGGTGCATGGAGCAGGCAGAGTTTTGGCATGCGTGCTTGTGCTTCTGGACTGTTTTCGTGGCAACCGCTTTAACGCTACACAGTCCTCTTCCATTGGAACATAGAAATTGCATTTTAGAGTCAGCTCTTAGGCGCCCAGTCCTGTGTTCCGTGTTATAGTTATTGCAGGCATCAGCGTAGTCGTCGATATTGTTGGTGTAACCAACTGTCCAAGTAGCAGAGCAAACCACCACCTGGAAGTTTGCTCCCCACTAGAAGATCCTGGAGAGTGGCTAGCAGCGTAACACGCCACCTGCCAGCGGTGACAGGGAGTGTGTGAAGAGCTCCACTCAAATTTCACATTGCCAACTACCATAATCATCTGTCAATTTTTTTAAGCTGCAGGCTACAGGGAAAACGCGGATTACAGAAACATACCTTAGAGCCAAGCCGCGCAACTGCATCTCATACATCGCTTTCCCATGCATCATTTGCCAAGACACGCTAGTTCCGTCTCCACGCCTTCTTTGGTTCGCAACGGTAATGGAGCTGCATTAACATATATTAGTGTGGGAATAGGAAAAACAAAGAAAAATACAGTCCGAGCATGATTCATGCCGCTTGTAAGTGTTCTCGGCGTCGGTGTGGGTGCAACGCACCGGAAGTCGCCGGACATGGTTGCGGCCAAGCACCGATGGAATCAATACAATTCCACTTTAGCCCTGTTGTTATTCCACACACGCTAAATGTAGGCTGTCAATATGCTGGCATGGGATGAACCTTATATCGCGGAGTGACATTTGTGACTGCCACAGTTGCCATGTCACAGCCGAGTTTGTATTTTCTTTGTTTCTGTGGAATCTTGGACACGACTGGCTCATGAAAATAAACAATCCAGAAAAACACAGCACCTAGGAACATAACAGCAGGGTTCTACTGTACCAATAACAGACACAGCCCAACATTTAAATGACCAGTCAGTGTTTGCCTTGCGTCAGCATATTTTGTGCAGCTGCACTTGTCAGATCATTGCATGTTTCATGCAGTTCAATCTGAGAAGTCCGTGTTCTACAGCACTGCCACCCCACCCCTCTACTCATGCAGGCGCTCATCTACCAGGTGGAGGTGGTGCACGTCAACTGTCTGACGCACACTATCTCGCACCTCATGGCGGAGCTGCGGTCGGGCCGCGTCTTCAACCCTGTCCAGCTGGTCGAGAACCTCAAGAGGCTCGGTGGGAACTCCCATGTAAGTGGAGAGGGAGAGCTCCCTCTCTCCTTTGCGTCTTTGGTTGTGCGCTGCAGTGAGGTGTCTCTGTACCCTTGCACTTTATCACTGTTGTTTTGAGCTGCCTGAACATAGTGCGACCATGATTAGAATATGAGGGTCATGTCTGCAGGTACAAAGCAGGAAAAAAAGGGGGGGGGGGCTCTTCTATGCCTCGTCATCATAGAAAGGCAAAGCCGCCTTCGAGCCTTAACAGAGTATGATAGTTGCTGCCACCATTACTGCGCAAAAGTTTTGCGCACCCCCCTGCTGCACATGATTCTCAGGCAAACACCAATGTGAAGATAAGCACGGACTCCCGCCTCAGTGATGTAGTGTCGATTGTCTGCTTTCGAGTCCTCATAAAAGTGGAACTATTCCCAGTCACTCAACTACATGGTGAGCCATGCTTCCCAAAAGTCAGCTACTGCTCTTGGCAATATTTAAACCAGCTGCCACCTTATGCGCAAAGGTTTTTGAAAAATTTCACAGCAGCACGCAAGTTCTGTGTGTCCGAAAAATGCGTCAGGCACTGACAGTGGCAAGCCTTCTGTGCACCTAAGCAGGTTACTCTCATTAACATGCGACATTAGTGGCACTGCAGACGTTGAAGGTGTCTGCTTAACCTGAAAGGCCAACTGAAGAACAATTTTACTCTGACCGCAGCGCTTCTTGACATGTTGGGTACATCATAAAACTAACCATGACAATGTTCTGCCTTTCTTAGAGGACCGGTAGTGTTGTTATAAGTACAGTAATCCCTCGTTATAATGAAATCGCTTTACTCGAAATATCGCTTTATTCGAAATTTTTTCCGGTCTCGAGCCAAACGCATGCATTTTAAGCCGCATTACTCGAATCGCACGAAGAGGTTGACCCGCTTAGAGCGAAGTGGCGAGTGGAGGCATCGCCACCACGGCGGCGACCCTTTTGCGCATGCAGTGTCAAATTAATACCGCCAACAAATTAGTCTCATACAGGCGCAGAACACTGGTCGCACACCCTTTGCCGTGGTCGACGCGAGGAGCTACATTAACAAATCGGGAAGACGGCTTTGAGCTAGCCGGTCTAGAAATATGCTTGCCGCTCATCATAATCAGCCTGCATCGCAATAAAACACCGCCCTTAGCTTCGTTGCACTTTTGACGGTGCAAATTGAGTGATAACTTGCCGAAAACAAGAAAAATCCGAGCGTCGCCAGCGGCGAGTCAGGCTGCCAACATCGAGGGTCAATGCAACCACGGTGTTTCCCCGGCGATTTTCTCGAGCCGGTCATGCTTGACTCGCGCCATAAGACCAGACAAACGGTCTAAATGCGTGGTAGGGTCATTGAATTTTGTTCCCAAACATCAGTCAACGGCGCGGACGCAACGCTGCACGAACACCGACACTCAAACCATAGAATTAGCACAGTGTCGTCGACAACGGTGCGCCGAAAAACTCAATTGCAAATTTCATACCTGCACACCTCAGGGGAAAAAAAAAATCTGCCCAGTAATCATACGAAGCCCCTACTGCAAAACCATTCAGTTTTCACGATCGCGCTGCATACCTACAATGAGCGGCCAATCGTTTTATGAGCACAACAAACACAACCCCAGACTCGAGCCACGGCATTTCTGTGATCCACCCCCCCCCCCCCCCTTCATGAAAACAGCCACTGCCTTCGAAATACCCCCATAAAAGCGGCCACTGCCTTTGTGATTCGAAATACTCCGAAGGTTGAATGCATGGGCGGCGACCGCGAACTCGTGCAATGCTTGGTTAGATTAGACCAGGGGTTGCACGCTCCCAGTACAGTAGCCGACGGGTAATTCGGACTCCAGTAATTCGGACTTGTATGATATTTCAGACCTCGATGAGGCACCGTCAGTCACCCCATACAAGCACATACATATATTCGCGATGGATATTTCCGACTTCAAAAGTCCGAAAGTTCGATTTTTCGGACTAATTTCAATCGCCTGCGGGCCAAAATCGGCCATCTTATCGGCTTTTCGCCGGCGCAAAAGGCGCCATTTTGGATTGAGGTGGATTTACGCTGCAATTGGATTGGCTTGACTATTGCCTCCTCTAGAAAGATGCCTGCGGCTTCGCTTGCTCACCCATTGTAGCCGCCGTGCCGTAAGTTGCAGACGGTTGTCAAGAGATGGCGCTAGCTACTTCCCTATCTGTGCCAATGCGGGAGGCTGCTCAGGATGGTGAGGTGCCGCGGCGGTAGCAGCCAGTAGCGGGCATCGGCGGCGCTGCTCTAGCTGCTCGAAAAGCGCGACGCGACCCGTCTGTTCAATTGTATTTGAGCGAAGTTGTTGTGTTATGGCCACTTGCAATGAAATTTTAGCTTTTTGCACGTATCTCAGTTGTTGCAGTCAATGTAGCTAGCGTTCACAAGTAACGTAACAAGACGCCCTCAGAAAATATTTTATTTTGACAGATTTGCCTCGTCCTGGATTGTCGCTTACGCAGCATGATGCGAGTCGCACGTAGTTTTACTTAGCGGTAAACTCGGGGCAGATTCAACGGCAACATAAAAGCAAATCATTTGAACTTGGCGTATGCTTATTAAGTCACCTACAATTTAAGCACTTTGCGGGAAATTGGCTTGCGGTCAAGAAACTTGACAACAGCATTCCTGTCGGTAGCGCTGGCGGCATAGTTGGTGAACAGCGGCTTCATGAAGTTGTGTGCATTGAGTTCCAGGCAGCGTTGGCGGTAACGCGTTACAAGTGACGGCATTACCGGTAACGCGTTACTTTTTTTGGTAACTTAGTAACGTACTCGTTACCACTTGGGAACTGTAACGGGTAACATACTTGCGTTAACATTTTTCGGTAACGTGACGTGTCACGTTACTAGTTATTTTTTGTTCCAGTTGTCACCCACTCAGTTTCCTTTTTAGAAAAAAAAGCGCAGAACACCTGAAGTGATGTTGCAAATAAACAAACAGATGCTCTCGACGACCTTTGTTGCGGCTCGCATGCATGCCAGAAAACACCTGCCCTTCGCGACGCATCCAACTAAAAAAAAAGACACAATAGCCACAAAAGAACGAAACGTGCACGAACACGCATTCACGCACTCGCCTTCGCCTACCTCCCCTTCCCAAAAGACTCACACACACAATTCTCTAATGAGTGGAAGCATGCCGAGCATTTTGGAACATCACATTTTCAGAATTACTTCAGCAATGTTTTCTTTGTGAAGTTAGAATTGATGATGAAGTGCCATTTTGTGTTTAATGCCACATTCAGAAGATGGCTTCACCATGTGCCACAGAGTTAGAATCCAACACATGTAACTCTTCAGGCAACTTTAGGCCACTATAACGTTGCTAAGCTCCTGCACATTTGTGCAAAATATCGCGTAAAATGGTTGTTTGGGCTAGAAGTTTTATGTGAAATATGGGCTATATAAAATTGTTATCTTGAGTTCTTGCAGCGAAGACGCACTAATTAAAATTTATAGCCATGAAGTAACGGCAAAGTAACGTGCGGTACTTTTTTTCGGTAACGGTAACGCGTTACTTTTCTTTATAGGTAACGTAGGGCGGTAACGTGTTCTTTTTTTTCTTAGCGTAACGAGTAACGTATTTAGTTACTTTTTTTCGGCAACGCCTACAACACTGGTTCCAGGAGAACCTTGCGATGGTCGCTGTCTGTGTTTCCACAGCTGAGAACTTTGAGTTCCATAAGCACTGCCACACTTCTTTTGACGCAGACCCCCAAAGGTTTTGTGAAATACTTTTTATGGGGAAGCACGTAGTCCACAAGCTTCCGAAGACCAATTAGCAGTTTTACGAGCTCCTGGCTCGGGTAGAAGAGCCCGCCCCGATCTTGGTGGGCAATAAGGCCAAGGAGAGGTGTGGTGCCTTTCTGACCCTGCAGTTGTGCGACGCAGTTAGAGCAAGCAATGCTTCCACTTGCAGCCTTCAAAATGAAACCTCCAACCATAGCGACGCTGGCTTTGTCCGGACCCGTTATGTGCAGTGTCGATATTGTGCAGTGATTCTTTAAGTCGTTCACTGCCTGATCGAGAAACTTATTGTTACCAGTGGCAGGCATAGTGGGGCTCCGTTGAGTCGGCAGCAGCTGCCTTGCGAAGAATGATGTCGAGCTCTGAACGTTGCTCTGGTCGGAGGCAGCAACGATGCCGGTCTTTAGGATTTTTTCAAATTCGGATATCGCGCTCCTCACATCAAGGATGTCGTTGCTACTGGAACTTCGTCACAAGAAGCCAAACATAGACTCTATCAGGTCACTCGGCAATTTGCGTGTGAGCACGAAGCGGAACTTCTTGACGGTCAGTAAGTGACAAATGCACCTCACATTTGACGTGGTCGCAAAGACAAGAGTGTGGCGAGTTTCCTTGCTTAAGAAGCTTCCAGCCGGGCTTTCGTTCCTGAGGTCTTCGATGTAAGCAAGGGAAGGAACCTCAAGCCATTCTAGTCTTGGGTCATCTGCATACGTAAACTGACGGGCGTCAGCGTTATTGCAGTGGATGTGTTGTTGGCAATTGCTGACGTCCATTATTGTGAACCACTTCTGTTTCATTTGCATGAATTCACTTGTGGGTCTTGCTGAAGCGAAGTCCAGATCACATGTGTGGTCGGCCTGATCTTTGAGGTAGCTAAGCATGGCAGTTACAGGAACGGAAAACAACTGAACCGCTGATCTGACGTTCATTTTTTTTATGTTAGATGGATACACGTGTGTTCGGGTCAAGAACCTAACCGGCTTCACTGTCGAGTTTTTCTGCATTCTCTAGAGACTTTTGACATACCGTGATGTGATCTGCTTTTCTTTGCCGAAGTCCTTCGCCAAGAACTGTGACCTCACGTTTTTTATCATGTGACTTTGGTCGAAAGAAAGAAAAAGCTCCGTAGAGGGATCGGCAGGGTGCGATGTCTGTATGTTCGCCTTGCCTCCGCACAGAATATCCGTTGCCGCGACATTCACCTTATGGTTGTCAGTCACCAACCGGACGATGTCGAATGCTACATCGGCTGTCTTCTTGAGCACGTGGCGTACAACTACAGCCAGTTGTTCTCCTGTACAGCCTTTGGTAAAAAAATATCCTACAGGTATCTTAAACCTTGCGTGAAGACCACACAGCAAAAAGCACAAAAGGGAGTTCGCTAGGACCTCGTCTTCTGAGCTGGGACTGATATCTTGAAGTTCGGGGCCCATGCCAACATCACCTACAAATGCATCACTTTGCTTGTTGTAGGTCAGCTTCTCCTGAATCCTCATCTCGTCTACCACAGGACCGCACACCTTCGACTGAGGCGTCTCCAGGTTTTCTAGTTCTGCTTCCAGGTGGCAGTGGACCAGGTCGTTAAACCCAGCTTCTCTGGCAACTGTTCCAATATATTTCTGTAGAGTGCTTCGGCATGGTAGTCTGAGGAGTCCCTTGGACCTGATATGCTCGTACGTCTTTGTCGACAGGTGTCGAATACCGATACAGTGTCTGATTGTGGTTTCAGACCACTGTGGTTTACGCTTTTTATAATTCTTCACTTGGTCTCGAAGTAGCACTGCTTTTGCACTTCCGTCTTCTGCACCGGCCGCAACTTCTAAAACTGCACTGACCAAGCAGCTTTCCTTCAGTTTCTGAAGCTCTTGCTTGTACGCGTCCACTGTTCTGTTCAGCTTGTCAATTTTCGCTCTCAGGGTGCGTTCTTTTTGTCGCCATCGTTTGCGCTGGACGAAAAAACTTGAAGAGGGTGTTGACTCTGTTTGTGTTTGAAATGAACTTTTAGCATGAGCTTTGGTTTTTCGTTTCTTCTTCTCCACAGCTGTGACCGGTTCTTTGCCATGTTGCACAGGTTCATGCGATGCACCACACGGTGCAGTCACATCATGTTCAATGTGGAGTGCGCTGCTTCTACCGTCTGTAAATTGCCCGTTGGATGGCCCAGCAGCATCTGATGTTGTCGATAGCTCACCGGGTAGTTCAACTGAAGGGGCGGCCTTGTCTTGCTCATCTTCACACACGTCTAACACGCAAGGCACACTTGGCGAAGACTCGCGTTTTTCCACTCCTCCACCCGGTTTCGTCGGAACAGCGGATTCCTCCGTGCGCGGCGTTCTGGCACCGAACACACAAGGCACTGCACCTGGATTCAGTAGACGTCGCTTGCAGTCATCCGGAATTCAGATGGTTTGAAATGCAGGCTGCACACAACAGTGTAATCACATGATGGCAACCAATCCTTTCTCGCTATTGCCCCTATCCACTGCTCCTGCGTAGCGCTGTCGGATGGTAGCTCATGAAATGAGACTCCGGGCTCCTTTCTTCGTTCGCTTGAGGTGCAGTTTGGGACGCAACAATAGTGCATAGTGCTTTACAAAACAAAATTCTTTTCAATGTGCACAATGAGCAAGTAAAACTGCTGCTGAAGGGCCAAAATACCGGAACAGTTGCAAGCAGCAGTCAGCAGACGTGTTAAACAGTTCTTCTGCTAATAGTTCTGCAACGTATTTTTCTGAAAAGAATTAAGCTTCATTTAAAGAGTGATTAAGTAGCCTATGAGAGCGTAAAATAAATTTATTTTTGACTTTTTACTTTCAGCTCTGCTCGTGCTTTTGTTTTCGTTTGCTTAAACACGCGGAAGGTGCCATCTCTGCGCTGTCTGCTATGGCGCGAGCGCGCCACAACCGCGCGGTGATGTGTGCATGCGCACATATGTTGCAAGCGGCTGCCACAAGGATCGCTAGCTACTACCTCAAGTGGAAAGGAGAAAAAAGGAAAGGTAAGGGCAGCAGGTTTTTGGCGCACACGGCAGGCGTCTTCCTAGAGGAGGCGATGGCTTGTTGCCAGTAGAGGTCCCTGCGATCTCTGACACTTCGAGGTGGCAGCCGGATTGTCATCACCATCAACTTCCTTTTGTCGCCGACGTTGTTGCGGGCAGTTATCGCTTGTCCCATATGTTGAAAATTGGTTTTTGTGGGAACGATATTGTGCAGGAGCTTACATCTCCGCAGGAAGAGATAAAGGAGGGACTGAGAGAAGACAGGAAGAAAGGCGCCGTAGTGGAGGGCTTCAGAATAATTTTGACCACCTGGGGATCTTTAACGTGCACTGACATCGCACAGCACATGGGCGCCTTTGCGTTTTGCTTCCATCGAAACGCGGCTACCGCAATCGGGTTCCAACCTGGATACTCCGGATCAGAAGCCGAGCACCCTAACCACTGAGCCACCGCGGTGGGTCTCATAAGTTCGCCATTCGCCGTTTCGTCACTTGGGTTTCTCTGACTGAGTGGCACTCAGTCTTCACGAAGTTACATCCGTTCGCCGTTTTGTGATTGCGTCCGGCGGTTCCGCCGCTTTGAACGAAGAGTGCCTTATCTTTGCGTGTGTTTGATGAGCGGTGTGGTGCACACTTGGGTTGTGGACAACATGGCCCCGCCGGGTCCGTCAAAGAAACGTGGGAAGTATTCCAACTAAATGCGGTGACCTTGCTGTCTAGCGTGTACAGTTAGAGCACAACCTTGGCACAAATTCAGGCGCAAATCGTCACCAGCAAGAGAAATTTGCCGCGAGGTAAAATCAGTGACATTTTTAATCCGATTTCATCTCAATAAAGTGATTTTTTGTACTTCACGGATACTTCGGACTGTTCGATTATTCGGACCATTTTTCGGGTCCCTTCGAGTCCAAAAAATCGGTCGGCAACTGTAATTGAACTTGAAACAGCCAAAGTTCACTACCTCTTTTGCACCTGAAGAATGTTTTGCTTCACTGAATACATTGTATTATGACTTCCTCACCGTAGCGGCGCAATTAAAGCTCGACTGCTTTAAATTTTCTTGGGTGGTCGCTTATATCGAATTACCGCTTATAATGAATTTTTCGCCGGCCCGCTCACTTCGTTATAACCAGGGATTACTGTATTTAAAAAGCCCCATAACAGACTACACATGTGCCTGGCAGCGTATTGCACAGTTAGGTAACTTACCAAGCATGACATAGGTCAACATCTGATTAGTTCTTACATTGTGCAAGAGCCATAGCGGTTGATATTACATTTAGGTCGCACAATTGCCTCCTTTCTTGAGTGCTTCTTGTTTCCTTTGGTGTATACTGACTGTTGCTTAAATCAGAGAAAATCGAAAAAAATTCCCTCGGCCTAACCTCCTGCTTGTTAGCGCTCAAAATTTGCACAAAGGTGGCATTTGGCGAACAGTTTTGTTTTAGTTACGTTTGGATGGAGTACTTGCCTGATTCACTCAAAATTAATCGGAAATCTTCACTGTTTGTGGCGAGCAATTTTATTAGATCCTTTCAGTTCTCAAACTCCCCCCGCGGCCGCCGTCGATGTGCGGCCCATTTTCGTTTCCGTTCCCCAGATGGCGTGGTGGTCATGGTTAGCCCTGAGGCCTTAGGGTTTAGAGATAAAAATAGTCGTGTAAATAAATCTGCGGTGGAAATTAGCAAAAAGCGATTGGAGGATTGGTGGCACAAAAGCAGAGAGGTGACATAAGTTTTAAAGTGTAGGAAGGCGTATTTTAAAGAAAATGGCTAATTTTATTAACAGCTTACAGCAGAGTTAAACAAAAATAAAGGAAAAGAAAACTTAGCATGGTGGCAGCTGCCGCTGCCCTGTTTCAAAGGAGACGCTCCTACCTTCCATCCATCCATCCAGCCCGGTGCACTGAAGCGGAGCACTGGCAGTTTGCAGGTCAGATAGCAATGTTTGCCTTGAAATTGTGACATGCAATGCGGCTCAGGTTTTACAGCTCATTAGGTTGTGTGAAGTCTAGTGTCTGACGGAAACCCGTCCGGTCGGGATGGTACATGACGAAAATAGAAGGCGCCAACCAAAAGAAAGGATGGGATGACGTTTCGGCTCCCCCACGGGAGCCCTGTTCACAATGAGGCGTAACGTAGCTGCGTCGTTTATTTATACACATGATGCCGGAAATTGATGCGAAGGTCGCCTGCCTGAAAGTAGCAAAATTAAACTGCACTGAAAATTTGCACATGCTTTTTTCTTTACAATTCCATGGGTGCGCTTCCTCATGTGATTTCTTATACATTTGACAATGTGGGGGACATGACACATGAAGTAGATGTTTTGGGATGGGTGCTCAATAAAGTGATGAGGCGCATCCATTTTGCCTGACATTCCAACCTGGCTCCACATAGAACCGTTGTTGCCAGCCCCGTCACTGATCAAAGCCAGCACTGGTGCACTGTTCTTTTGCAGTTCCAGGACGGCGCTGATTACAAGTTCTGAAAGAACTTTACCGGGAGCTGCTCCTTTTGTCGCAAAGCATGCAACTGGCTGCACCCAATCTCCAAAAAGTGGCATAAACATCAGTACCAATGCGTGGTCGGCAAGTTGTTTTGTGTGTGGTGCTGCAACTCCGCCATAATCGACAAATCCGTCCATTTTGCCGTCCGTAGTTCGAGAACTGGAAACAATCTAGTAACGTTGGTGGCGACGGTGAACCAAAACTGCGAGCTTTCGCAGTAATGATGCCGGTAGCGCCTTCATGTGTCCTCTTGACGAACGAGCACTCTACCGGGCAGGGAGGCTGCGGAGAAACTCATTGTAGAAACGCAAGGTGCGGGGAGGGGTGCAAATGCATGCAACAGTGTTTGCTGCGCCAAATTTTGATAAAATAGCCGAAAAAGCACTGTCAAAGTAACCGTGCAGCCGCTTCCTCCCCTTTGCATTTCGCCGGTGCCTCAATGGTAGTGTGCTCATTCCTTCGGCGAGCACAGATGGCACTGCGGGTGCGATTGCTGCAAAAGCTTGCCGTTTTGGTCCGCCATCACTGCAGACGATAGAAATTTTCGATTAATTCTGACCGAATCAGGCAAGTACCCTATCCAAACGAAGTTTAGAACAAAACTGATTGCCAAGTGGCACTTTTGTGTGAAATTGGAGCCTGAACAAGCAAGCGGTTATGCTGAGATAATTTTTTTTCAATTATCTCTAATTTACTTAACAGTCAGTATGTTGCACTATACGTCATGGATACCATGTCCCAACTTTTTTCTCTCTCTACTAGGATGTTGCCAGAACCTGCAATTCCCACTGTAGTGGAAATTCACTTATGTTCTGTGGCCGCAAGAGAAATGAGCTCGACACGTCGAGCACCAACTGCTGAGGCAAAATAAAAGTTTTCTCTGCTACTGAGTTTGCTATCAGGGAACTGAGCTTTAAAAAAAAAATTCTTTTTTTAGTGTTTGGTTTCTTTGAGACATTGTGGAGAGAAAGGTTTATCCTTTATTCTTTAGGCCAGACATCCCAATTCTACATTTTCTGCAACGAACAAAGAACATATTAGTCTAAGTGGTTTTTATTTGAGTGCACAGATTATTGTGCATTTCATTTTCAGACAAATGTGAACAATGTTTTTTAGTTGTGGGTTTCAGTCTGCATATTTTGGTATGTTTTTGTACAGTCGGGGACGAAAGTCTCTGGGATGCGGGAAAGTGATTTAGGTGCATAGGGGCAGTGTCTGCGAAAGATCACCTTGTGGAAGGGGCACCCCAGACACAAGCCGCAGGTGGCTGGTGTCCACAAATTTATTAAGAGGACTCATTCAGCCAAGAAGGAGCGGAGCCGCCGGCAGCCAGGCAGGCGCAGCAGCGAGATCCGTAGCCATCGAATTCTGATCTGCACGTGCCCTCCAGCGTGCTTATTCTGGAGCCGGGCACAACGCTGCACACTACAACCTCAATTGAATGCCACACGTGAGAGCACGTGAGTCCAGCCTTCACCTCCACTAGCCTGACATGGAGCTACCACCTAATAACAGAGCTCTTGGAGTTCGTTCTAGCAGCTCACCTATCCTGGAGGCTTTTGGTTCTGACAGTACATTTTGTTTGTTGTGCACATGAGTAGCCTGCTCGAGTGACACACTCCAAGCCCGCTTGTGGCTTGTACAGATGCGTGTCACCCATCTACATCTCTCCTCTCCACGATGATGATGTCCAGGTGGGCGTGCGTGTGAGCGGCACGGTGTGCAAGTTTGCCGAGGTGCTGGCGGAGCAGATGCAGCTGTCCTCCGACCTGACGTACGCCGACGCCGTCGCGGAGCTCCTCTCAGCATCTGTCCAGCCGGAGTCCCTGTCGCCTGTGGCTGTGGTCAAGGTGGCCGCGGCAGCCGTCGCCTACTTCTTTGCTGTCGTCTGCAACCCGTCCCACTACGGTCCTTCACGGAAGTACGCGGCCGCCTGCGTGTGCTTCCGGCTCCTGTCGACACTGTGCGCCCGCCCGGTGGCTCAGCACCTGGCACTGAGGAACCTGCTCTCCGGGGCACTTGACCCCAAGGTCAGGGCCTTCTCTCTCCGTTCTCTCATAAGAGCTGGGCTGCTTAGAAATACAAGAGATCTGGCATAGTTTACTGATACAAACTAGAATAGTTTTTTTTTTATTCATTAATACCTCAGTGCTTACAGGAAGCATTCTAGTGGGGAGGGGGCTGAGGAACATACCTGAATACAGTCTCACGTGATTTGAAGGGGATGACTTCAGCCTTCACCTGCTCAGATTAAACTGCTCTAACACGGTTTATTTTTGCAAGAACGCTGCAACAAATGCATGAGCTTAGCTATCCCACGGATTCCTCTATCCTGTACCGTCATGTTAGTTGCGGACGAAGTGGCCTTCTTGCCAGGAAAAATTTCTTGGTCCTTGTCAGCCGGAATGACAACCTTCAAATCATGCTAGACTGTATGTCCAAAAAAATATGCAGACAGAGCAGAAAACTATAGATAAATAAACACAATAGCACCAAAACAAAAACATTTAAAAGCAAAAACAAAGAATGAGAAAAAAATAAAAAGAAAATTGCAGCCATAAATGGCAGTGTGGTAGAAACTGCAGTTTTAGACGCAGGCATGAAGTTAGTTTATATTATGATTTAAGTGCTCTGTGAAAACAATCAGTATCTGTGATAGTGACTGGTGTGACAGGCAGATGTTTCCACTCAGAAGTCCTTCGTAAAAATGAATATGAATCGGTGACTGTGGGCTGTGATGGCACATTAACTTTGAAGTGATTACCAACACATGGGGAAATGTAAGATACTGGTGTAATGTGCTGGCACTTGAGCACATGCTTATCTTATTAGTGTCATTAAAGACGGAAAGACAAGGTTATTTTTCTCTGGTAAGAAAGAAGAGTAATGTTAAGTGCAAGATTTATAGTTGTGATGCTAGGAGTACGGTGATAACTGTTAAGAATGAATTAAATCGATCGATCTTGCACACCTTCAGGGATGTTAATTAGAGTAGCATGACCACTATCTCATATTGAGCATGCATATTCGAGGTTAGCTCTGACATAAGTGACCTAGAGTTGTTTTTTTAGTGACGGTGGAGCAAAGGAAAAGTTATGTTTTAGGTAGCCAAGCATGGGGTTAGCTTTTGACGTAATGTATTCGATGTGTGGTTTCCATAAGATGTTAGTAACATATGCACACCTAGATGTTTGTAAGAAGCTACCATGTCAAAGGGAGTATTATTAAGTACCATATTTGCTCTATTCTAACACGCAGCTTTTTTTTTTTCGGAAAAAAACACCTAAAAATAACATAAGATAGAATCGAGCAAGGAAATGAAACTACGCCAGGAACACATTGGCTTAACAGAATGGCATGGCAGCTTTGTATTTCTCATTGAATTTCTCAGTATTACACGAAGGGAAAGCTGGCGCCAATGTCTATGTGAGTTTCTAAAGCACACTTCTACTGCGGGAACGCCAAAAAGACGTGGCTTATTTGGCTTGGCGAGTGTTAGCCGAAAACTTGGATTCTGCCTCTGAACTGGACCCGCCGTGGTGGCTCAGTGGTTAGGGCGCTCGGCTACTGATCTAGAGTTCCCGGGTTCGAACCCGACCGCGGCGGCTGCGTTTTTATGGAGGCAAAACACTAAGGCGCCAGTGTGCTGTGCGATGTCAGTGCACGTTAAAGATCCCCAGGTGGTCGAAATTATTCCGGAGCCCTCCACTACAGCACCTCTCTCTTGCTTTCTTCTTTCACTCCCTCCTTTATCCCTTCCCTTATGGCGGGTTCAGGTGTCCAAGGATATATGAGACAGATACTGCGCCATTTCCTTTCCCCCAAAAACCAATTATTATTATTATTATTCTGAACTGGCAGCTACGCCGCTGTGCGCTGTGCTGACCACCTTTGCACTTGGATGAAATTATATTTGTAGCGCGCTTTTTAACTCTTCAATAAATATACCGTAAGTGTTAGACTGCTACGCAAACTATCACGGCATTTCTTTGAGGTTTGCCACGAGAAGAGTCGCAGTATTATGGCTCAGTCTACGTTTCATGCCCAGCAGTAGCCAACCCAAATTCGAAGCCTGATCTCCCCAGCATTTCTTTGCCTCTCCATGGCAGATGAAGTGCAGTGCCGCCTGATTTGCCTCTGGGTAACATTGAAAAGCACTTGACGGTATTTCTTGAGCGCCAGTATTATCGATATTGCCTGCCTAGCCTACAGCAGTCATGGATGCCGTTAGGCCTAACGAGCGTCAGAAAAGTGTCCCATCAGCAAGGCACTGACCTGGACTTGAGCCAGCATGGAAATGTCGGTTGTGAAGAGGCACGACGCCAGATTGAAAAAAAAAAGCGACCTTGTGGGTGGAGGCTCCCATCCAGGGTACACAGCATCTTGGTTTAAGGTGTGCACTGCGGATGCCAACAAGCATGAAGGAACAAACTAAGAAAAGCTAACGCTAAAATAAAGTGATCTTGTGCATGGACACGCAAGTGGCAGTCGGGAAACCTCGCACGCATTTGGTGTTCCTGAAACTTATATGCATGATTAGCAGATGCAGCTGTTGAGTCAGAAAGGCCTAACATGGATGGAGGTCAAAGTCAGCAGGTACTTGATTACAAATTTTGTGAAAAGGAGATTTTTGATTCGAAGTAGAGCAGCCATCTGTTAGAAAGGCAATTGAGACAGTGGCATGGCTTGCTTTGTCATGACGTTAGAGCGGTTGTAATAAAGTTTGGTTTGAGATCATTTCTGTATTGAAGCATGAACAATCTGGTGTGCATTACAACCAAAGTCACTGCACTTCTTTCTTGTGGCCTTGAAAAACGGATGCACATTACAATTGAGGGCATGTTAGAATGGAGTAAATGAGGTAAGTGGGGCAAGCTGATTGATTATGGGTAATTCTCATTGATTTGCCTTTAGGAGTGTTTTGTTGCATTTGCCAAAGCATGCATAAGGCATTAATGTTATTGAGGTCACGCTGGAAAGTTAAAGTTGGTTTGGTTTATTGGGTTTAGCGTCCCAAAGCGACTCAGGCTATGAAGGACGCCGCAGTGAAGGGCTCCGGAAATTTCGACCACCTGGGGTTCTTTAATATGCACTGACATCGCACAGTACGCGGGCCTCTAGAATTTCGCCTCCATTGAAATCCGACCGCCGCGGCCGTGATCGAACCCGTGTCTTTCGGGTCAGCAGCCGAGCGCCATAACCTTTGGGCTACCGCGGCGACGAAAGTTAAAGTGTTATTACTTTTTTAGCCTTCCGGAGTATAACGCGGTCATTAGCAAATAGACAAATTGGACTTGAGACCTGATTAGGGATATCATTAATGTAAATTAGACAAAGTGAGGGTGCTAAAGAGAGCCTTGAGGTACCCCTGAACCAACCGGCACTTCAGGAGTGTCACTAACATTTTGTGTACAGTTGGAAAGAAATTTACGAATTCTGTTAAAATCTAAAGGATCAGAGTTTAGCTTGCAGAGTTTTGGTAAAAGTAAGTGGTGGTTAACTTTGTCGTATACTTTTGCAAAATCTAAATAAATGCAGTCTGTTATAAAGGCAGTGTCCAAAAATGCATGGAGGTCATTAAGAAATGTTCATAATTGCGTTTCGCAAAGAAAGAGCACCTATCAGAACTCATGTTGACTGCTATGAAGAAATCAGTTTGATTCCAAAAAGTTAGTGAGATGAGAGAAAATGACATGTTCAAATATTTTACATGGTGCTGATGTCGAGGAAGTAGGCCTGCATACTCCATTTCACACATAGCAGTCAACGCTGCCAAAGCTAGCATACCTGTTCATGGAGGTCAAGTCTGTGCCCAAAAGGTAGTTTGCCATGCAACCAAGGTGAACACGCACATATTTTGTTGTGACAGATCTTAAGTAACGTGAATGGCACCTCCTGGACTCCATTATCCCTCTTGCCACATTTTCACTCTGCAACTCATTGAGACTTCGAGAAGGAAGAATGATATGTGGCAGTATGATACAAGGCTGGTAGGAGGCGGGTAGGGTGAATCGCTCTTACGCCATCCGCACCTTAAAGGTAGTTCACACTCACTGAAAACTCTAGCCAGGGGGTCCGAACACTGAACGCCTCATAACTTTGACCGCGAGTCCCAATGCTAGCGCTTCAATTTATACCACTCTTTGTTTTTGTCCTTGCACTCACCGAGGCTTCGGGAAGAACAAATGATACGTGGTGGAGTAACATGGCTTCGCGGACGCACTACTTCCGCAGCCTCCCCAGTGTTGCCTGCTATGTATGAAACAGAGTATCAAGAGTATCATTGTGCGGATTGTGCGTGGTGCCAGAGTTATGAAGTGGGTAAATAGTCTTTGGGTAAATAGCTGCGATAGTACCCTGCAATAATTCTAACACACGAAAAGGGCCTTTTTGAATTGTTAGTAATCGGGTGGATACCAAATGAGTTGAGCAAAATTGGTTTCATTGGAAAAAAAATAAGTGAGGTGGATGGTAGACAGTTGCTGGATGATGTGGGGCAAAATGAGTGACTGAAAGCAAGGTTAAGTACAGAAATGCAATGTATTACATCACCTTATTCATTAGTAAGGGTTATAACTTGACAATCGTGGCTTTTGATGGCATTTCGAAATCGCTTTGAGCTAGGCCTGAATAACAATGGAAGGGTAGTGTTATAGAAATTTACAACTTTAGCTTCTTTAGAGCACTGGTGCAGGCTTTTGCTGTGACTGCATAAGCGGACCACTTTTCAGCAGTTGGCGATTTTTTTGCAGCACAAAGAAGCCTGCCTTATTATTTATAATGGAATTTCTTCTCTCATGCTGTTTTGGTTTCATCAACCAAACGAAGGCTACGATGTGCACTTGGGCTTTAGGTCACGTGACGTATGGAAAAACTGCAATATAAATGCTTATAATGCTTATACATAGAGTATTACGACGTTAAAGAGCGTGGGGGAAAGAACACTTCCTTGAGGCACACCTCGTGATAGAACCCTTTCGGTGCTTAACGTACTCCCTAACCGTACACAAACCGCGCGATCACTTATAAACGTGTAAATGAATCTTAACATATGGCCCTGTATGCCCATGCCTTGCAAACTGTTTAGAATTGAGCTCTGGAGCACGTTGTCGTAAGCTTTCGCAACGTTAAGAAAAATGGCTAAGGTGGAAAAGCCGAAAGCTCTCTGGTGTTCAATGTGACTCACCAAGTCTAAGACGCTATTTTGGGCACTAAGACCTCGGCTTAATCCTGTCATACATGTTGGCAGTGCCTTGCTATCCTCAAGCCACCACAATAAGCGTTCATTTACCAGCTTCTCCATCAACTTAGCTACACAGGAGGTCAATGACAGGGAGATACAAGACAAGGTCTGTCATGTTTTTGCCAGGCTTCAGTACTGGAACTACATGTGCCACCTTTCATGACGGAGGAACATTGCCAGTCTCCCAAACTCGATTGATGTAGTTGAGGAGCTCCTTTCTGAGTTCCAAGGGCAGATTATTCAGCATTTGATTGGTGATGCCGTCGGGACCTGGTGCACACCGGCGCCGCAGGCCACTGAGCGCAGTCTGAAGCTCACGAAGCGTGAACGGGACGTCCATGATAGACCTGAAGGAAGCAGGTGGTGTATATATATCTATTCCAGAATTAGCGCGTACGAGTGCATCTGCAAATTACTCTGCCAAGCACGCAATAGGTTTTTCCTTGCATATTGCAAGAGCTTCAAAAGGCTTCGAAGGGCGAGATTCTCCAGCAAGGCTGCCAATGACTCGCCATATTCTCGTCATCGGTGAGAAAACAGTCAAACTAGCGCAGAATGAGGCCCATTGCAACCTGTACAGCTTGTTCGTGTGCCGTCTAATAGCAAAATTCAGCCTACTGAAGGTCGTCTTCAGTTGCCTGTCGTCCTTCTTCCGCACGAGTTGGCGCTCCACCCTTCTTCTCGCTGCGCAAAGGTTCCCGAGTTTTAAATCCGGGGCCGGAAAATGATCAGGTAACTTGACCGCCGTAGTTGCTGCTAGCTTACTAGAAATCATTTTGTAAACAACATCACCAGAAACACGTTCTAGGTGCTCTCTGTACTTGTCCCAGTTGACCACATTACTAATTTTAGTACCATGCATACGAAAGTCAACAGCAAACACAAAAATCGGCAGCAAACACAAAAGTCGGATAGTGATCACTTCCCATGCGGACAGGCGCAGTTGACCACCTCACGCCGACGTCGGGTGAATGCAGTGTCAGGTCTATAGCTGTCGTGAGGCTGGAAGCCTCACGAAAGTGGGGCTTCCGTCATTGGTAACACACAGGTCCAAACTGTCAATAACCTCTACAAGTTTGCGTCCACGGGAATCCGTGTTCCTGTCTCCCCAAACGGCATGATGGGCATTGAAATCACCGCAGATGATTCTAGGAGCTGGGCAGCGGTCGCAGAGCTGCTGTAGAAACAAATCCAATGCTACCTTCTTCTGCGGAGGCACGTACACAGATGCCATAGAAAGGGTTTGAGAGCCGAGCTGTATTCTCACAGCCGCTACCTCAATGTCATCCGTGCAAAGATCGGCAACGCTTAGAGAAACATGTGTAATTTCCCTTCTTATGTAAAGCTCAGCACTTCCTGCAGGAAATGACTTTATGCTGCAGTTTTTATGGGCGACATATCCAGTCAAACATCTCCCGCTTGGCAGGCCAGCTTCTGACAGGGCCAATACTGGAACACAAGTCTATTTCAAAAATAGTTTTAGTTCAGCTAACCGACTTAAAATCCCAGCGCAGTTCAACTGCAATATAAATGGCACTTTTCGGTACATATGAGATCCACGAGGTTTAACCCCATCCATATCAGATTGCAAGGAAGTTCGCTGTGAAGGTGGTAATTAGGGACTCAAAAAAAAGCACCAGCTGTAGGAAGTTCTTCAGGTTACCAGGTGCCATCGCTGGAACATGTTAACGCAGGGCCCCAAACAAAACATGAAGAAGGTCAGACATACCTTGATTTTTGAGCTCTTTATTTTGCGCAACGCACTCACTCACAACATCGACAAAAGATGCCGATGGGGACACACTCTTGGCCGCAGTAGCTGGCTTTTTGTCACTTGTGCATATGAGGGTCCCCCTTGCCGTGGAGTCTGGCTGTGATTTGGCCGCCCAGGAACATGGACACTTTTTGCTGGAGGTCGAACAGCCGACTCGCGCGCACTGGGCCTTGGCATCTTGCTGGACTCAGGTCTCTTAGGGACATTGTTGGACAATGCAACAACATTAGACTCTAACACTGGGAACTCGTCTAATCCTGGGACATGCATTTCAGTCGGTGGGGTTTTGGGACCAGCAATAAAAGATATCCGACGGTGCAGAGCGCTCACATGGAAGGGGCAGCCTACGAAACTCGCTGAATGATCACCACCGCAATTGGCGCAAGCCAAATCGGCCTTGCAGGTTTTAAAGTCGTGGTCGCCTCCGCACCGCTTACAGCGTCGATCCTTTGTGCAAACTTTGGCCATGTGCCCAAACCGTTGGCATCTAAAACAGCGTGGAGGAGCTTCAGTGAAATCTGCAACTGCGTGTTTTGTGAATCCCAGATCAATTTTTTCGGGGTGCTCTGAGTTGGGAGCGAATGTCAACTTGATAGAGTTGGTAGGTTTCGCAGCCCATTCTTTTCCTGAAGACTCCACACGACGCACAAGTCGTTTCACGTGCAGTACACCTTGTGGTTTCAGATAATCAAGTAGGTCGCGTTCTGAATACCACTTTGGTACAACCTTAATAACACAGGTGTTCTTCATGTAGGAATGGGGCAATCGCACGTTAACTTTGATGCCAAAAATCTGAGAGCTCTGCAGTAGCTTGTCAACCTGCTCTTCCGTCGAGACATCCGGCTGAAGAGCCCCGTGCATGGTGAAACAACTTTGAATCGGAGCTGATCCCAGCAGTGATTGAATGGCCGCGAAAAGTGAGATGGGATTCTTCTCTCTTAAATCAACTCCCTTTTTCTGTGGGCTCTACCACTACCGGGATCCCTACCGTTCGTTGCTTGCGATGACTCACCAACTTGAAGCCCTTGTTGTCCACGTCAGCCATATCGGCCACTGACTCGTCACCGTCCACGATCGTTGACTCAGCCCCACTAAGCGATGAGGTCTCACTGGACGGGTGGTCGAGTCCATGTTCTGGTCGCTCCACAGCCTGGGAAGCCATGGCCGCCTCTTCCGAGCCAGCCTCCATTGATTGGCGTGGTCCCTTTAAGCTTGCTGGCGCCGGAGCAGCCGTACTCTTCCCATAGGGACAGTACCGCCTTGAAGATGCTGCCATCCTTGCATATTCAAATAAAGCTAGGTAAATTAGAGAAAATTAGGTAAATAAACAGAGCTGAGGCGACAGGAGATCGAACAACGTCTTCGTCTTCCTCTTCCTCCATGCTTATACATACTCACTACAGCACTTAAACCAGCCTGCTTCAAGTAGAGAATTCCAACAAACGATGTATCAGCAGTTATATTCCTATTTTTTTGTTCCTCATGTGACCTGAAGTTCAACTACACATCACAGCCATCGTTCAGTTAATGAAACTTAAACTGAAACAGCATCAAGAAGAAATTCAATTATAAGTTATTTAACAGTCATAGGCAAATTACATGGCATGCTCCTTGTATACCAGTGTGTAACACATCATTTGAAGGAAGAAAAAACAAAACATAAGTTTTGTGTCTGTAGTCAATTAACCCTGTGGTAATGAATCAATCACAGCTCCTAAATGTACGGGCCTGAGCTCAATCAGGGCCTGCAACTTCAAGCTTGGGCCCGGCCCATTCAGTGCTCCAGCCTGTAGTGCTGGGACATTATAACACTGGGTGTTCACTACTTTTGAGTATGCAGGTAAATACTGGAAGAAGCATAGTTTGTTTTGTGGAGTCAACTTTCATGGTTTCATTTTGCCGTTTATTGCACAAGTAGGTTGTTGTCAGGTGCTTGCACTCAAGGAGAGTACAGTGACTATGTTGCTCGGGTGTGCTTGTCACCAGCCAAGGTCAATAAAGATGGAAAGACATTTCGGGAGCACTACGGCTTTCTTGTTCGTCTTGATCTTGGCCAGTGACCAGTACGGTGAACAAGCACCGAGCTGTAGTGCTCCCGAAACGTCTTTCCATCTTTATTGGCCTTGGCCAGTGACCAGCAAACCTCATCACCAGAATTCTCGACCACACGGTATGCCGTCAAACCCTCGACTACTGCTATTTTGTTTGCCAGTTTGATGAAAATTAAAGAACAGAGGAGAAGTTTAAAGCTTTATTTAGAACTTTGGCAGCATCTCTCATTTTAGAAATCCTAAGGATCCTTGAAAAAATAAATTCTGTCCCAGCCATAACACCTGCCTTAACAGCGCACCTCTATGTTACCACATGCATTGGCGACAGCAGCTTTCACAGAAGAATCAAGCCTCATGGCCTCAAGTGTGCAGGTTTCGTCGATGCTGTTGATTTCACAGCCAGTGCTTCAAATCAACAAGCTGCTCATTGCATGGCAAGACTTAGTAACTAGTAGTGCACCATACTCTAACACTGTTGTGCAGATGTCATCACTTCTTAAAGGAACAGAACACTAAATTTTGAGCGCCCAATTTTTTCCGCCACGACGGAAAGCTTGCTAAGGTGCCCAGTTCTGCAACGGTTTTGTTAAAAACACTGTAGAAAATTTTTACCGGGAATTTTTTTATCAGTGCATGAGCCTATTTCTATGTAGGACGATGCTGAAACCATAGTCAGTGAAAGTGATGGTGATTGCACGTTGGCAGATATGATGTACCAAAGAATAATACAAATATCAGCCACCAGACAGTAATGTTAGCTTTATTAGGCTAACTAAGATAGAAGAAATGAATGTATATATAGATAAGAAGACGGACTACAAATTACAATTATGAATATCGAAGTGTAATATATACACAGTGTACAATGCCCTAGTTACAACTTACAAACATCGCTCCGCTCAAGGCACCACTAAGACACACACTCGAACACACACTGCTGCACAAACTCGTCTCACTCGTTTTCCGCTCCTGCTCTGGGCCACACAAATGGTGTTCTGCTCTGTGTCATAGTTGACACTCTCTCATTTGCAAATGTACAAATACGCTCAGAAAACACATAAACACACACAGAAGAGGTGAACACGTGCAAGAGCCTCCCTTCCAAGAATTGCCGGGGATGGAAGCGGTCCCGCGTGCGAACTTCGGGTGTCCCTTCGAAACCGGGAACACTGCTTCGAGGCACAGTGTGCCCTGCCACAGCGTTCACCTACCGATTCTCGCACAGGGCAAAAGAAAGACCTCACCAGCTCATCGTTCTTAAAGAAAAAGAGGATGGTTGTTCATTAAACAAACACACAAAATGAAAATGACGCTCGCTATATAGAGTGGTATCCATTTCAGTTTCCATACCTAAAGCTGTTAGGGCACAGTGACGTGCACCTCGTCAGCAAAAGTTTTGATGGACGATGGTTTCCGCTTCAAGCAAAAATGCAAAACAAAGTGGCATCAGTGACAAAAGCTAACCGCACATCTTCAGCAATGTGAAGGGTGCGTTGCTTTTCTCCAAAGAGTGCAGTGGAGAGAATTTAAACTTTAATGAATATGGGGAACACTTCTTAAAGAAAAAAGCATGCATTTAAAACAAATCAGTGATATTTTGCTGAGGTGTGGTCACATGGTGAGCTACACTAATAATGGCAAGTTTTAATTGCAAGACGGCATTTAACTTTGTTGTATGCGATTTTTAGTGCGAAATTAAAATGGTAAATTCTTATTCCTTCGAAATTGCAGTGCTCAGTTTTCACAATATGAGGCACAATCTTTTCATTGCCACCATAAACTCCTGACTCGTTTCAGTCAGTGCTCGGTCCCTTTAAGGCCTAGAGCCACCGCGGTGGCTGAGTGGTTATGGCACTCGGCTGCTGGCCCGAAAGACGCGGGTTCGATACCGGCCGTGGTGGTCGAATTTCGATGGAGGCAAAATTCTAGAGGCCCGTGTGCTGTGCGATGTCAGTGCACGTTAAAGAACCCCAGGTGGTCGAAATTTCCGGAGTCCTTCACTACGGCGTCTCTCATAGCTTGAGTCGCTTTGGGACGTTAAACCCCCATAAACCAAAACCAAACCAACCTTTAAGGCCTAGTTGACAGGATGTTTGGGAGCTCTATTTACGGTTTGATTGTTGGGCATGTACTGAAACCAGAATTTCTTTGTCCTGACTGCTTTTCCTTTGTAGAAGCTGGGCTAAACTGTGCACCGCTGGGATGGGGTGGGCACCTGGTGTCTGAAACTTGTGCTGCTGCCTGTCTCCTCCTTTCACAACTGGTCCTGAAAGTGAGGACTGCTTGGGTTCCTGGTGACACACTGAAGCCGCTTCTTGTCAAGGCGCGATCACAACGGCAGGCTAGGTGGAGTCGGGCGTGCTTATCACTGACCAACAGCAAGCGAATTCCAGCATGCGTCTTTAAGGGCTTGCATATTTTGAGAACAATGCATAAATGGGCCACCCTACGTGCAGCATCATGTGGATTGTTGACTTTGGTTCACTCACAAAGCAAGGCAAGAATTAATTGCATCCTTTCTGTCTTGAAAATACCTCTGCCAGCCTCTGTTGTTTACTTCAAACAGCTTCAGCGGTGCTCAAGCAGAGCAGGCATGCCTGCAAACCGTTGGCAGCCAACATCTCTTTTCCATTCTTGTGTCGACAGCGCTTAAAAAACACAGACAGAAGACATAGAAGACGACGTCACTTCAACTTTATTCAAGAACACCGAAGCACTGCACATATACCCAAAACACAATGTTCGAAAAAGCCACTGTGTTAAAAAAGCACCGGAACAAGCTGACACGTGAAATAGTGGAAGCCACCGAGATTTCGAGGCACGAGGGTGAATGTGTAAGCGCACCCTCAGTTTCACTGTCGAAAAGAGTGTTAACCTTTCTTTCTGGATCTGTTTAGCTTAATCTTGGCTTTACAAAGGAGTTACATCCTCTGCTTTTTTTGCCAATCTCCTTTTTATCGATTTGATTACTATCTTTTTCTTGCTTTTAGACTTACTTTTTGTTGAATTTCATTTTTTGATGTTTTTTCTTTCTTTCGCTTTTACTGCATCTCATCTTATACCTCTAGCCGTTTTTTTTGTTGGCTTCACCTTTCTTGCTCATCCCCGTTTTTCTAACCTTTTAGTTATATAGTGCACTTCATCTTGTGTGTTTAGCTGCGTTAATTGTTGGCTTCGTCAGTTTTGTTAAATTTTCGTTTGTGTACCCGATCACTATTGTGTTTTCATTGCGTGTTTTTTTCTTGCCACTACGCCTTTCTCAATTTTCAGCACGTGTGATCTTTGTTGGTGTGTATGTTTTGGTTCAATGTTATCGGACCCCTTCTTGCAAATTCCTTTAGTCAAACCGCACCACTATTTCACGTGTCGGAGGTTTTTCTTTTTTAAATGACTTGGTAAAAGATATTTTTTTGTCTCTTCTTGTTCTGGTTTTATCCTGCCCTGTTCAATTCTTTGGTTTTTAGCCCTTGTCATTTTACCGCTACTTGTAGTATCGGTTCTGTTGCCACGAGTGCATAACATTTTCGGCCCTTGTCGGCGCCTGTGTTTTGGGTATACATGCAGTGTTTCGGTGTTCTTGAATAAAGTTGAAGTGACGCCGTCTTCTATGTCTTGTGTCCATGTTTTTTAAGCGCTGTCAACAAAAGGATGGATCACCACCAACTAGCCTGACAACTTGTCCTATTCTTTTACATGTTCCTCTAAAGCAGCAAAATTATTATTACTGGTTTATTGTAAAATACAACAAGAAAGGAGAAGATTTTTGCTGGCGATCCTAACTGGAAGCACCTGAGCTGTGGCCAACTGGAGATAAAAGGGAGAGGGCAGGGACAGGAAGAAAGGGCGGGGCTGGGGCAACACTGTACAAAAAATGCATGTGTGCAGCAAAGAGTTGTGCTCAAACCAAAGATGGCATAACAGCATCATCCACGTGCAGCTTCAAGACATCAGGAGCACACAAGAGTAGTCACCCTAAGGCCTAAATATCTTGCCCTGAAAGCTAGAGCCATAAAATGAGATGACATAGGGGCAACAACTCTGCATCCTGACTTAGCCTGAACATGTAATGGATGGCTCAAATCCACTGTTACATATTGTGACTGAAAATGCAGCCTCTCCTACTTGACACTCAGCTTTTTTTTTTATTTTTCCTTTTCGATATTTTTATCGTGAGGTATTTAAATTCATTTTACAGAAGCTCCACAGACAATTAAAGGCACGCATTTCTTGTGTTGCTCTTAAGACCGAACCATTGCTTGCATTCCATGTGACCAGGTGGAGGTGTGCCTCAAAAAGAGCGTCTCCTCTGCCGCTTCTTTTGTCTCCTGACGTTATGTCTGCCCACAGTCGGTGGACATTCTAGCTGTGGGGAATAGCAGTGCATGCCAATACCAAAGCAAGTGCTAGAGTGGCACTCGTACCGACTGCGCAGGTCTCCTGGCGGTTTGGGTCGACGTCACGACGGAGCAGTGAGGGACCCCAGCGGCGGCCGCGCTTCGTTCACCTGCTGGATGAGAACCAAAAGTTTGCGACCTCCATCAACTTCCCCCAGAGCCACTCGTCCATCGTGCGTGTCGGTGTCATCGGCTCGGGGCTGCGCAGTGTGCCTCCGCCACCAGCCATTGCTGACCAGGAGGTGGCGCTCAACAAGCAGCTGCTGCTCGAAGCCATCACCGCCTGCTGCGCCCTGCCTTGGCGCAACGACCGGCCATCGCCAACGCGGACTCCCCCCATCCCGGGCATGAAGATTGTGGCGCTGCTCCTGGTTGAGATGATCTCATCGGACGTCATGTTCAACGGCCTCCCTTGGCCTGACGAAGACTTCCTCAAGGTGACAGTTGTTCTCTAGTGTAGTAGCCCCATTTCTTCTGTTTGAAAAGTGAGTGCTTCGTGCACGTGCCGTTGTGCTTGCTTTCTGTTCACAGGTTCTTTGAGTTCGCTACCCATGCTTGGACGGCGGAGATGAGCAAACGTGTTTTGTTCATTTCAAGGATAGTGTAATTTTTGGTGTTGGTGCTATTGAAAGCTTGCGAGGGCGAGCCAACAAAGATGGTTCTTTATCGCACACTCATGGGAGGCCTGGTGGGGGAAGCACACAGTCTTTATCACGGGCATTGCAACGTACAGGCGGGGAGCATAGTCGTGCCAAGGGATGGTACCTTCGTGTGTGCTGTGATCGCGTTGAAGCGAGAGGTACCACTAAGGGGAATGCGCTGTTCACAAATTATTTCGGCCGATAAAACTATTACTGTATATATACTCGTGTAAGGACCGTAGTTTTTTTCCCCAATTCTAACCATAATTTTTCCCGGTTCTAAAGCATAATGTTTCGTCCTTTCTTGTGCGAACGCCGAGCGCACCAGACGGGACGCACCAGTGCTGCGGCGCCATGTGTTCATGGTTCCAGGTGGAGTGTGGTGCGCAGGACGGCATGTCCGTGGTCGCACAGAGTGTTGCTGGCAGTTATCTTCTATTCGCTTAAAATTGGTCAAAAATGGAATTTAGTTTGCCTGAAAAAGCTTCAAAGGGCAATTTTGGCTGCGCCAAACTGCTCCAATGTGCAAATTTGCCTGAGCCATATTGCTCCAAAGCACGATTTTACTTGCTCCAAAAATTGCTTGAAAACGACTTTGTGCAGTCCCACCTCTGTACATAGCTAAACCAAAGCTATGACAGCTGTCATTGATTCATGCGCTAAGCCGGTAAGCCTAGCTCTGCAGATTTTTAAATACGATTTTCTCAGCAATAAATGTGTCTTTTGCTGCCAGAAAATGCCATAGAATCATTTTTCACTAAGAACAGAAGTTAGATGAAGTCTCTCTTTAAGTGAAATACTGTGTCAAGCTACATTGACAGGCTAGCCAGAAAATTGCATAAAAGCATGTAAAAGTGAACTACACTTGACAGCACCACTTGCAGACTGCTGCAACTGACCTCATGCTTTCTCAAAACAGCACTATTTCGATGACAGTGGGCAAGCACCATGAGGGAACTGACTTAGTCTTATTGGCAATGCACTTGCAAAAATTATTTTAAAGGTGTGGCGAAGGAGGTTGTTATCCAGATGAGCAAGCGCATCCCAAGGTGCTGCCTCTCCAAGAATTAAGACACACTTTCTACATCCCACGGAAACAGTACTGCACCTCAGTGAATTAGGGCACAGTAAACAGATTTTTTTTACCAGAATGAATCCAACAGTAAAAGCTCATTTATTCGAAAACCCAGATAATTCAAACTGCCAGCATGGTTGCGGCCAACGCCCATGTATATCTATGGCATCGCACCGTTCTCTAATCCGGGCACTATGGTTCTCGCACCAGCTATTTCGAATGAGCTCCCGAAGGGATGCCTTGTTCAGGACCAGTGCGAAAAGCGATCATCCATATAGCCTTACCTAAAACTTAATTTCGTGTTTTATAGTCGCTTGAGCACCTCTGACATGCGTGCAGCGGCAGGCATGATGACAGCAGGATGGTCTTGTTGGTAAGAACAGTCACACTGCATAATTTCGGTTTCATTTTTCGGAGCTTCATGGCGGCCCGGATCAGCCAGTCAACAGAACTCAGCTGCGCCTCGTTCTGGTGCTGATTGGTGCATCTTGCTAGTCTTTTTCTATCGCCATTTTTGTGTCCTCACCACTACAGCACCGCTGAATGCTTCCATTCGCACGCTCACATGTGTCGTTTGCAGTTTGTACAGTGGATGGGGTGAATACTGAATCAAATATCCCCATAGTACTATATTCGATTAGTATTCAAACAAATCAAATAGTATATGTTCAAAATTATTTGAAACGAATTGAATATGCCCTCAAATTTTCGAATAATTGGCACAAAACTCGAACAAGGCGTGCCGTATTTTTCTTCCATGGCTATTTAAAAAATATAGGGACCATACACGTCGCGTTATCGTGCTGCCGCAATCGGTGTGCACGGGATGGAGGGTTCAGCGCCACGGTGCGGTCCATTCGTGCGGCGGTGTTTGTAATCTTTATACATGGCCTCACAGTTTGGACGATGTGGCAGGGCGATGTGGCATGTAGCGGTGAAGCCTCCTCACCCGTAACGCTGCCACCTGTGAGGTGTGCGACGCAGTAGCGGTGGAGCTCCAGTCTTTCACGAAAAAGTTTGCCGCGATGCAAGCGGTTCTTAGTTTTTTCGCGGTCATTCAATAATTCAAGCTTTCAGATAATTCAAACATTTTTTTTCGGTCCTTTGACTCTTGACATAACGAGCGTTTACTGTAGTTGAAAGAGGTATCAAGGTGACGACAGGTCAGTATAAAATATTACCATTGCTACACAGACTCAGAAACAGCTGCATTTCACCACCAGTCCGTGTTTATAGGCAACACCAGTTCATATTTGGGAGTGCCGCTGCGGTGACTCAGTGGTTATGGTGCTCGCCTGCTGACCCGAAAGACGCTGGTTCGATCCTGGCTGTGGCGGTCAAATTTCGATGGAGGCAAAATTCTAGAGGCCCGTGTACTGTGCGATGTCAGTGCACGTTAAAGAATGCCAGATGGTTGAAATTTCCAGAGCCCTCACTACGGCGTCCCTCATAGCCTGAGTCGCTTTGGGACATTAAACCCCCATAAACCTAAACAATCATATCTGGGAGGAATGTTTTCACCATTGTCTAGTCACTGATAAGCACAGCAAGAAACAAGATCAGCATCACCACAGAAAAGAGAAACCAATAATAAACCCCCGCCAAATCGACCGCAGTGCCATAGAATAAGCACAAATAATTAGAAATCAGCCCTAGTGCAAGCAGTAACGAATGTTATCGCCATTTTCAACTGCAGGAGAACGAAATATTCTTCCCGTCTGCAACTAAGGGACAAGCATGGAGTACACTCCTTGTACTTTTCTGTGTGATTATAAACGACTTCAGGTTTTTTCGTAATGACAAGCACACCACAAAATGCACTTGGAAGGAGTACATACGTAACAGTATTCATAACACTGGGATTTGTTCAATTTGCTTTCGTATGCTTGTGAAGAATGGATGAGATGCGGGGTGATGCAAACAGACAGACGCCGACAGGCTGCAGTTTTTTTTTTTTTTTCCACACACCGTCTTCTATGTCGTGATTATTACTTGGAAGTTATTGTGTCTGCACTAGAGATGCTGGTTCTGCACCAGGGAATGTTTTAACGTGACAGTGTTAAGGCTCCCGTTCTGCAGAAAATCTGGCATCATTGGTGTTGGCGTTGCAACTAAAAAATCCCCAGAGACACAACCTAGGTGCGCCACCTAGCTTGCTCGTGTTCTTGTGGCATCATCACAACCTGCCCACCGTATTGTGAGCCAACTGACCACCGTGGCAGGTGACAGTTAAATTATTGATCGGTCGCAAGAGGTTGCTTGAGAAGAGCAACCTTTGTCACTCAAGCCCCACCGGTAGCAGCACCTACCACCGCAGGGCTGTGGCGCATTGTTTAACCTGGGTGGGTTTTATTGGCACATTTTACAAGCTCCGCAGGGACATCCCCGCAGGGGCTTGATGGTGAACAGTGCATCACCACGGACCTGAGCACCCGCGTTTCGCCGTGTGTGGCATCGCCGTGTCCCGGGAAAACGGGATCCTGGTGGTTGAGCCGGTGCTGAGCGTTTGGACCCTTAAAGCCCCTCGGCGGAGGCAACACACCAATTTGGCCCCAGCTTCCTGTAGACGGCACCTCCTGTCTGACCCGCCCGGGGGAATCTGCAGTCGCATTTTCCTGTCCTCCCCTCCATTTTTCACTTTCCTATCTCTTTCTCACAACTCTCCTATATCCTACTCACTTCTCGGTTTTTCTTTTTTTCCTGGCGTCGAGGGTTAACCTTGTGTGACCAACTACCCTGAGTTGCGTCATATTTGGTTATAGTTCAGGTGTACAGCTGGCGTGGGCAGGACATGCTTTCAAGTTCCTTTCCCGTCCCCTTGTTGGGCTCCATGGTGGGTGGCTGGCACCACGACCGAAAAACTACATTTTTTTATGGCTCCCCCCCTTTCAAGACCAGATCGCTCCCTCAAAGGAGGGCAGGCAATTTCTTTCAAAAAAGAAAAGTAACTTTTCCAAAATATCACGTGATCCACAGTGAAGAACAATATAAGCAGGCAAGAATAATATCCCTCTTCCTTGTGTCAAAGTGCTTGACTGAAACATTAGGCATTGGCTGTAAGTTTTCCCTCTGTGCATTCCATAGTAATGGGTTATAACATACAGAAATGCGACACATTTATTGGATCCGATGTGCTGTAACACACTGCAAACTGCATAGGTGTTGCTTCATCATATCATAAACAAGGTTTCATGTTTAGTAGTTAATGTGCACTATCGGGCACGTCACAATCGTCGTCATTGCTGTTGCTCTCGTCACGATCTGAAGCCATCTCCAGCTCGCAGACGAAGTAAGAGCGACTGTCCGAAATAAGCTCTAGATCACTAGCAGCGCTGCCATCAGAACTGCTCCAAGAAGTAGCTATTTTTCTCGGGACGTCACCGCCACCGACATTCTTCATGTGTAATGCCATTATGAAATTTACTGTTGTCAGGTTTAAAATGCGCTAAAGTAGTTTCACTTGTTTCTTTAATGGACAACTGCCCTCTAGTGTTGAAAATTGTAAGCTACGCATTTTCTTTTGCATTGGAGGAAGTACAACATTAGGTCGGACGACTTTGACTCTTCATTGGTGATACTGGTGCAATTCCCACATTTAGTACAGCTCGGGGTTGGCAGTTAAGGGGTTAGATGGTTAGAGTCTTTATTTTTCATGGCCTGGTGCTTTCTTTGGACCTCAGCACTTTGCACAGTGATGCAAAAAATTGTGCATGCTTTTTTTTTTTCTGATTGAAGCCAACGAAGAAGTTGAGCCAACTGTAGTGTTTGCTGAGCCCCTCGTATGGCAAAAAAGGAAGAGCTGTGCTAACCCTCGCAGGTGACCATTGAGCGGGACCTGCACATCCAGGCCATGTTTGTGGACCAGCCGATCCTGTGGGACCTGCTGCGTTTGGTGGCATCAGTGCGGCCATCCCTGTGCTACTGCAGTGTGCTGCTCAGGGCCGTCATGGCTGTCGTCATGACCCACTGGCGCAATTGCCAGGAGAAGGTCGCCTCAGCGGCACACCCCCGGCTGCTGGAGACGACACGTACCGTGCTGCGCACCCTCTCACTGGGACAGCTGCTGCCACCGGCCATGAACAGCCTCGGAGACGTGCTGCCCCTGCTGAGCCCCTTCGAGGTGTCCTGCCTGCTGTCGGATGTGTGGCAGTACATGCGCAACAATGTGCCCAGCCCCGCCCTGTTCACCCACAAGAACCCCACAACGGGGGAGCTGTGGCGCGAGTTCAAGGTGCCTGCGGCCGATCACAAGTACATGGAGCGCCTCAGGGCCATTATGATCAACAAGGTGCAGACGTGCGGAGCAGTCTTCCAGAAGTTCTTCAATGTGGACTCCTGAGTGGGCGGTGGGGTTGTCGGTTCATGGGGTTCTCTTCCGGTCTCCGCAGTGCTACAGCTTTCCGCAGGTTTTTGAGGAACCTAGAGGGAACTCTTTCAGAACTTTGATGTGCCAGTAGCACTACTACAACTCCACCACATGGCCAGCAACCGGCCGATAGGCCTAGAAACTTTCAGATAAAAGGACAGTAGTACTTCCCTAAGTTATAATGCAAGAGCGCATCTGGCCAAGTATAGACACTATCGCCTTGACAAGAGGATGACAAGCCAACAGCTTTTTTTGTTGTTATGTCATGTCTTGCCACGTGTGCATGCAGCCATATGTGAACTGAACAGGAAGAGATTCGCTGCTTCTTAGAATGTCAATTCATCTTTTTGTTGCCAAGGAACTTCATCGATTAATTGAAAACCTGAGATGGCCATCTTACTTTATTGCCATCAGTGTCATACTTGTGCATTTTTTGATGTATTAAAGGTTGTCCATGTTTGGCCAGAAGGTTTGTCTTGCTGAAGCATAAATGAAAACTATGCACATGCAATTGCAAAAAACTGTAGTGATTTCTTAGTCAAGCTGCATGCCTTCTCAAATCTCTTTCTGGGTGGGGAAGCAGTGCTTAAAGTCTGCCGCCATCGAACGGGGTTCTCTAGTGATTCGAGCGGAGGTGGAGAGGGAAATAAAGAGGGAGAGAGAGAGAGAAATCAGCTGTCAGCATGTCTTAAAAGTCTTGTTCCACAAAGGGGAGAAATCATTTTTAAAGGTTGTTGTTTGCACAATTTATGTCACAGACCTGTAGCAAATGAGTCAGCTCTGGATCGACTCGTGGTATGAGGGCACAGGTTTTCCTTTTTCTTTCACCCTTTGTGTAGTGCTAGCTACCAACTTTGTATTTTTCTCCGTCTCGGGCTTTAGAGAACATGCTAATGGTTCTTACTAAAAATGAGAGTAAATTTTCGAAACTCGAGAAGAAATGTGCCGACCACAATTGACAAGAACGATAAGAAATGGTTGCTTGCTTCAGATGCAGGCAGTATACATTTTAGTACAGGGGTTGGGGGCCCTCAGATCGTTTGTCACTGTTGGTGGGGGGTTCTGAGACCCCAAGACCCCTAGCCCTGACCTTAATCACTGGTGGGAAGCACATCAATTTGCACAATTGTCTGTATGATCCAGCACGCTCCAGCCAGCAGCTGGGTGCAGTGTCCACCCTGTCATTTCGTTGGGATGCCATACCGAATGGGACTGCATGTGATATGTTGAAGGAGATGGCAAGCAACCGTTTGCTTCTGACAGAAGTATTTCAGAGCAAAGAAAGTGATCCTGGGACCCACATTCTTCCACACAGATTTCATGGGCAAAAGACAAACGGTAATGGTCTACAGCGACAGCCTTTGTTATGGTTCCTGTTGTCCTTAACTTAAGCTGAACCCTTTTCATTAGCCTTCACGTTTCTGCCCCGTAGGTGAGTACTGGTAAGATGCAATTATTGTACACTTTTCTCTTGAGGGAAAATTGTTTCTTATTAATGCCGTTACAAAGTTACAGCCAAAGTTGTTAGCACCTGCGCATTTTGTGAAAATGAAACTCAACGTCTTCCTGCAACATAAAAACCTGCTCATTTTTGCATTAGTAGTAATCTTTTTTTTTCATTTTTCAGTTAAGACTTATTTACTATGTATGTCTTTTTTTTTGTGTTAAAATGCTCACAAAAGTGACAAAAGATATTTGCCACACGTTACATGGTTATGTCAGGATGCCAACACGGACAGTTTGTTCGTATGATGGCATGTGTCATTTCAGCAGTGGTATCAGGGGTACACTAGACACTTCGAAGCACATTCAGATCAAACCTGGTCCGCACACACTAAAAGCTTGTCTGATAGATGACCGGTGGTGCATCTGGAAATGTTCCCTCCATTCTAAAGTTGCCACAAAAAACACTAAAAAAAGTGAGCTTCCACAGGAGTAGAATCAAAGAACAGCTAGATGGACCTACAAATGTGCTGCATTTTAACTGACCTGGATATTGGTTTATGGCGTTTGTAGCTATCCGTAACCTTTCTCATTTTTATTGTAACTCGCTTTTTGCAATTTCTTCTTACACATTAAATCCCTGAAAGCGATTTTTCGTTGAAACTTTCTATGCTTATTCCTTATATATCTAGCTGTGCAACAAACCCTAATACGTAAAATCGTCCAATTTGTTTTTTTACTGGTGTGTTTTTTCTCAACAGATGTCAATACAAAAACTGTCGTTTTTGGTCATTCCCCTGTTACGCAATGACAACTGAAGGCATCAGTTATTTTGGTTTATTGCACAGCTCATATATCTATGTGTATAACGGCAAAAGCAGTTTGACTTACGGTGAACTGAAAGTTGTGACTGCTGGCATCAGATATGTATGTTTAGTACATTTTTGAAAATGCAAAGAAAATAAACTTGGTTTTTATCTGTTTTAACATTTTGATTAGGATGAAACAATGTCCCTCTTAAGGCTCTTTTCTTGTTTTTATCTGCTATTAAAAAATTTCTTTCCAGAAAAGTGGCCTCATACCTTACACGAGTACCTTCAGTCTACGACTCCAGTACCTTAAATGTCTCAGTGCCGCAATACATGAAGCCTTCGTCGATCCTTATATGAGGCGCAATCCCATTAGGCCTTCATGCTGGGCCATAATTTTACTCCGCCAACCCATGCACCACCCCACTATGGATATCCTGGTGCTCTTGCTGCGCAGGTGATGGCCGACTTCGAGCCGCAGTTTCTAAGCTCGTTTTTTTCGTCATCCGAGCCAGAGTTTGACTGCTTGCGGTGACTCGCCAGCATTTATCCCTCAAGAGAAAAGTGTACAACAGCTGTATCTTACCGGTACTCACCTACGGGGCAAAAACGTGGAGGCTAACGAAAAGGATTCAGCTGAAGTTAAAGACAATGCAGCGAGCCATGGAAAGAAACATGATAGGTGTAACGTTAAGAGACCGGAAGCGGGCCGAGTGGGTGAGGGAACAAACGCGGGTTAGCCGAAATCAAGAGGAAGAAATGGGCTTGGGCAGGGCATGTACCGCGAAGGCAAGATAACTGCTGGTACTTAAGGGTGATGGGGAGGATTCCAAGAGAAGGCAACCGTATCAGGGGGTGGATGAGATTAAGAAGTTTGCAGGCATAGGGTGGGCGCAGCTGGGAAAGGACAGGGTTAATTGGAGCGAGACATGGGAGAGGCCTTTGCACTGCAGGCTGATGATGATGATGACCTAGCACTGAGAGAGAAAAGAAGTTTTATAAATGGCTAATGGTAACAGCTTTAAAGGAGGTCGAGTAACCTCAGCAGCCGTCCTTGGCTGGGCGAGGACCTGGGTGAGGACCTGGAATGCAGAGGCAGCATAAAATACTTCAGCGAAGCGTTATTGGTGTGTGCATGTCTTCCACTCAATGATGATGGGTTTTACCTGGTGTAACTTATGACTTGCTTCATTTTCCCGAATAGCCTGTCATTGTTCCCTCAGCTTACTCTGTATTAACTTAATGCAATCTTTGTAAGATATGTGCATTTTGTTCATTTCTTTCTTCCAAGCTTGTGCAGCACAGAAGTACGCTCTCTCGTTTCCATCTATTCTGACATGGCTCAGGACCCAGCAAAATGTCATGTGTCCTTGTGTAGTTGCTTTTTTGGTGTTGTGAACGATGCTTCCAATTGTTATGGTTCAGCTGCATCTCTTAAATCTGATGCTGTGAGTAAGCTCAAGGAATCAGAACAGATTATGCTGTTTTTGTCATTTATTATTTTGTCTACAGCTACACAGACAGCATAACATTCAGCGCTAATTATAGATGCACAGTTTGCTGTAGTCTCTTTTTTCCAATTTAGCTTGTACTTCAATAATGGCTGCATTTGGGCGAGTTGGTTTTCCATTCTGAACGTAAAAGCGCAAAAAACACAAGGACACAGACTAAGGCAGACAACACGAGCGCTCGTGTTGTCTGCCTTAGTCTGTGTCCTTGTGTTTTTTGCGCTTTTACGTTCAGAATTAGCTTGTACAACAGCACTTTCGACATAATTTCCTTTTTTTGAGCCATAGGTTTAAAATTCTGTATATTTTGTATTTTCTCTTTAATAGCGAGATATTCCTGTAGGTATATGTTCGTGTGGTGTTTGCTATTTTCCGAACTGTGTTAATGTGAAGTCACACACATTTGGAAGGGTGTACCATAGAGGCAGCGGATTTTTTCAATACCAGGCAATACCAGGGAGGGTATCCAGTATTCCCAAGTCTTGGCATTTAACCTTGAAGTGGAGTAGGAAAGGTCTCATCGGGTTTATTGATGAATAATGCTTTGGACGTGCATACTGAGACTATTGGGTCTTCGTAAGGATCGTGTTTTCAGGACATATAAGCATGGTTCTTCTGTCTGCAAGACTTGGTTCATTTGTTTCTACACAGATACTGTTTATTGGAGAAGTTCTGCATGCACCAGCTGAGAGACGTAACCCAAGGTTATGCACTGGGAAAGAAGAGAGAGAAAGAGGTGCCGTAGCGGAGGGCTCCGGAATAATTTCGACTACCCACGGGGATCTTTAACGTGCACTGACATATCGCACAGCACACAGACGCCTTTTGCGTTTCGCCTCCATCGGAATGCGGTCGTTGCGGCCTGGTTCGAACCTGAGAACTTCGACTCAATAGCTGAGCGTCCTCACCACCGCTCGACTGAGCCACCGCGGCGGGAATCCTCACGAATGGGACGAACCCTTCCATAGGAGCAGGGCGGTTTCGATGTTTCGTCTGCTTCCAGCCCCCAACAACTTACTCGCTCTCTACTTGTTCAGCTCAATAAATTACCGGATAAAGGTCGCGAAAACATCGGAAAATAACGCAACTGTCGAATTCAGTGATTTGGAATATCGTTAACGCAAACGCTCTCTCCTCCGCTACGTCTGCACAGAAACGAGCGAGATTTTTCCGGAAACGACGACAGCAGACGACAGAGGCGGAACTTGCTGCTGAGGCCACTTGACCAGTATTGACCAATCAGTGTGCGGCACTGCACGCGGATTCTGCGCGTGCAATCCAGAAAAATCCAGTACACCATAAGAGGTATATTAAAGCGAGTGCGACGATCGCAGTCGCTGCAAGGTGGATGCAAGCCGCCTTGGTCGCTGGAGAGCGTTTGTCGGATCCCGTCTGAAACAGTCCTGCGCTAGTTCTCAGCATGTCTCTTCTTCCTTTGCTGAACCAAACCTCGAACATAGCTCGGTGCCTGCTCGACAGCGGAAGTTACCTGGACGGTGAGCTGTTCGACCCCCCGTTCTACCACCAGCGGTTCTACATCCAGCCGAGCCACAGCCGGCAGGTGTGCCCCATGAGCGGTGGAGGAGACTCGGCCCTGTGCACGACACAGGACAAGTTCGCCGTGCAGGTGGACGCCCGGAACTTCGTCCCCGAAGAGCTGACGGTGAAGACGGTGGACAACTGCCTCATCATCCACGGCAAGCATGAGGAGAAGTCTGACGACCGCGGCTGCTACGTGGCGCGGGAGTTCACGCGTCGCTATGTGCTCCCCGAAGACGTAGACCCGCAGACCATCAAGTCTCACCTGACCCCCAACGGCGTGTTGGCCATCGAGGCGCCTCGCAAGGCCAAGAAAGAGCAGGCCAAGCTCATCCCCATCAAGGTGCACCACGAAGGCAAGGCTGGCAGCCACAAGTCTTCTTAAGCTAGTCGTCTAGCTCGTGGTTAGTATAGGAATACTCCGTTAAGTGTTCCTGCCTTCATTTCTCTATCCACGTGTGTGTATGAACTTGCCCCATCGCTTTCGTGTTTAACTTATTGTCATGAGAAATGCAATAAACATTCCATTTGTGGCCCCGGAGTGTTAGTGCTCTGATCCTGGCGTAAGGCTAACCAGTGAGCTCTGCCTTACTGTGCTTCGACGCAGAAGGTGGAGCCAGCGAAAACGAAACGCAGGACAAGGCAGCGGATGCACATACACAACACACTGGCGCTTCGTCCGGCGCTAAACAAACTTTCAAACGCGGCATACGACGTCTCCACATGAAGTCCACAGCCGCACCACCGTAAACGCGCGCCCGCAACGGCGCTCTTGGAGCACAGTTTATGCAATTGGAAAGCTGTGAGTGCGGAAGTTTGACAAAATACGCTGTTTACAGTGTTTACCTAGCAGCCGCAACGAGAAACGCAGACGTGCGCGATTTTCGATTCTCGGAAAACAACGCCGGGCACGCAGCGCGCAGTAATACAAGTGGTTGCAATATAGTAGTCCGTGTAAACACAAGCGGATGGCTACTGCTCTGACGTTGTAATGATAGAGTCGATGCAAGCGTGGTCAGCAATAGTTGGGCGGCATTCAGTGAACGCCGTGTGGTTAAAATTGCCGGCCGTGTGCAGCGGAGCGCCGGTCAACATAAATCACATGGCGCGCGGAGTGAGTGAATACGCGTACCGTGCTGCGACCGTTTGAAAGCGCAAGTAAGATGGCTGCCGCTTCGGAAGCGCTGTCGGAGAGCTCGGAAGAGCCAAAAAGACTGGCGGAGGCCGAGAATTCGGCGGAGCCCGAAAATCGGACGGAGCCCGAGGGCTCGGATGGCACTGAGAACACCGTGATGGTGCCTGCGGACTTGGTGGAGTCGGTGCTCTCGGAAGAACCTGACGCGCCGGAGAAGCCGCAGGAGCCCAAGAAAACGGACAAGGCCAAGAGGACGGCAAAGACCAAAAAAGCGGAGAAGCCCAAGAAGGCGGCGAAGCCCAGGAAGGGCCCCGCGAAGTCTAAAAAGACGGCCGAGAAGCGCAGGAAGTCGGAAAAGGCGTCCGACGAATCCGAGAAACAAGCAGGTAAGTCGAGAAGGTCTGACAAGTCGAAAAAATCTGACAAGTCGGACAAGTCCAAAAAGCCGGAGAAGCCCGCCAAGCCGAGGAAACCGCCGCGCGAGAAGACACCGGAGCCCGAGCCGGTGATATCTCCCGCCGATTTCCGCTACCGCACCAAGCCGTCGTTTTACCCGCTGCAGGCGAAGCAAGTGGCGCTCAACGTGCTGGGCGCCCTCATCACCGAGACCAAGAAGGGCAGCACGACGAGCATCTACGAGCGCGCCGCTGTGCTCACGGGCGTCAGCATCCGCGCGCTCTTCAAGTGGGTCGCCGAGCACGAGCGCAACGGGCACGTGCTGACGCCGCAGACCAAGCTGCGCGGCGGGAAGGGCAAGAAGCGCAAGAGGAGGAACGCCGAGGGCATCCTCGTGTCGCCCGAGGAGTACGAGCAGCAGGCAGCGGCCGCCGCCGAGGCCGCGGGCCTGGACCCGTCCGCCGTGCCGCCCAAGAAGCCGCGCAAGCAGTCGCCCAAGAAGAAACGCGCCGTGCCAGCCGCTGGGGGCGACAACCCCGGCAACGGCGCCCCGAGGCGCGCGCCGGGGGCCGCCAAGCGCGCCCCGGGCACCGCTTCGCCACGCAAGGCCCCCAAGGACCCCGCCGCCGCCCGCAGCGTGCCAGCGGCGATGATGCGGCCTCCGCCGGCGGCCGACGTGCAACGCATGGCCAACAACGCCATGGGCGGCGCGTACGGCTTCGCGACGCCCTGCTTCGATGCGCGCGAGTACGCGGCCCGGATCGCGCCCATGATCCGGCCCCAGCTGGACGTCCGCACCGGCACGGACAGCAGCTGCAGCTACGCGTCGCCCAGACCCGCGGACGACTTCGGAGCGCGGCACTCGCCGGTGGTGCGGCCGCCCGATGCCGGCCGACCGAGCTGCGGCTACGCGTCCCCGCCGGCGGACTTCGCCCGGCACTCGCCCGTGATGCGGCAACAGCCGGACGTGCGGCCGCCGGCGGACAGCAACGGCCTCATGGCAGGCCGCGTGGACCCGAGGGACTACGGTGCGCGCAACTCGCCCGTCATGCGACCGCCCGACATGCGCGTGGACGCCGCCAACAGCTGCAGTTTCGCGATGCCGCGCGCCGACGTCAGGGACTACACGGCCAGGAACACTCTGGTGACCAGGCCGTCGCAGCCGAGGCCCACAGACAGCTTCCTGCGGATCGTCGACGTGCGACACTATGAGGAGACTCAGGAGCTAGTGAACGCCGCCGCCGCCGTGCACTGTGCGCAGCAGCAGCACCCACAGCACCACCAGCAGCAGCAGCAGCAACAACACCAGCAGCAACAGCACCAGCAGCCGCCGCACCAGCAGCAGCAGCAGCAGGCATTTGCTCACGACATCACTGCACGACCCACTGCAACCTGACTGGCAGCCGTGAGAAGAGATGTTGGCAGGTAACAGACAGTCACCGCCTCACCGTGTGTAGGCACATCACCCATGCCAACGAACAATGCATCATTGACATTGCCGAATACTGTTCCTGTGTCCGTGAGTCGCTGTTAGCACATCAAAACTAAATTGCCTACACGTGGCCGGTGGTGTCTGCAATGTGTGCTTGTGGTTGAGAATGCTTGTTCATTTTGGAGTTGCCGTGCAGGGTCCGCGCTGACATGCATCACAAATGGTCATCCTTACTGCTATGCGAATCCAGGAATGCAGATTCACACGCAGGAGCTGCTCTTTCTTGCATGGCCACAAAGATTTACAAATTGCACTGCCACTAGCGCTTAAGGGGAGATGCAGGTGTTGAAATGGTAAAAA